>NC_134714.1:133665000-133890559 GCF_049634645.1 Pelodiscus sinensis | reverse complement strand
CCCCCCAGGGGAGCCCCCTCCCTCCTCTGCTCCCCCCCCGGCCGTTCCCCCCCAGGGAGCCCCCTCCCTCCTCTGCTCCCCCCCCCGGGCCGTTCCCCCCAGGGAGCCCCCTCCCCTCCTCTGCTCCCCCCCCCGGCCGTTCCCCCCAGGGAGCCCCCTCCCTCCTCTGCTCCCCCCCCCGGCCGTTCCCCCCAGGAGCCCCACCCTCCTCTGCTCCCCCCCGGCCGTTCCCCCCAGGGAGCCCCCTCCCTCCTCTGCTCCCCCCCCGGCCGTTCCCCCCAGGGAGCCCCCCTCCCTCCTCTGCTCCCCCCTCCGGCCGTTCCCCCCAGGGGAGCCCCCTCCCTCCTCTGCTCCCCCCCGGCCGTTCCCCCCAGGGAGCCCCCTCCCTCCTCTGCCCCCCCCTCCGGCCGTTCCCCCCAGGGAGCCCCCTCCCTCCTCTGCTCCCCCCCGGCCGTTCCCCCCAGGGAGCCCCCTCCCTCCTCTGCCCCCCCCTCCGCCGTTCCCCCCAGGGAGCCCCCTCCCTCCTCTGCTCCCCCCCGGCCGTTCCCCCCCAGGGAGCCCCCTCCCTCCTCTGCTCCCCCCCCTGGCCGTTCCCCCCAGGGAGCCCCCTCCCTCCTCTGCTCCCCCCGGCCGTTCCCCCCAGGGAGCCCTCCCGGGTCCAGGGCCCCTCCCTCCTCTGCTCCCCCCCCGGCCGTTCCCCCCAGGGAGCCCCCTCCCTCCTCTGCTCCCCCCCCGGCCGTTCCCCCCCCCAGGGAGCCCCCTCCCTCCTCTGCTCCCCCCCCGGCCGTTCCCCCCCAGGGAGCCCCCTCCCTCCTCTGCTCCCCCCCCGGCCGTTCCCCCCCCAGGGAGCCCCCTCCCTCCTCTGCTCCCCCCCCCGGCCGTTCCCCCCCAGGGAGCCCCCTCCCTCCTCTGCTCCCCCCCCGGCCGTTCCCCCCCAGGGAGCCCCCTCCCTCCTCTGCTCCCCCCCCGGCCGTTCCCCCCCAGGGAGCCCCCTCCCTCCTCTGCTCCCCCCCGGCCGTTCCCCCCAGGGAGCCCCCTCCCTCCTCTGCTCCCCCCCCGGCCGTTCCCCCCCAGGGAGCCCCCCTCCCTCCTCTGCTCCCCCCCCCGGCCGTTCCCCCCCAGGGAGCCCCCTCCCTCCTCTGCTCCCCCCCCGGCCGTTCCCCCCCCAGGGAGCCCCCTCCCTCCTCTGCTCCCCCCCCCGGCCGTTCCCCCCCCAGGGAGCCCCCTCCCTCCTCTGCTCCCCCCCCCGGCCGTTCCCCCCCAGGGAGCCCCCTCCCTCCTCTGCTCCCCCCCCGGCCGTTCCCCCCCCAGGGAGCCCCCTCCCTCCTCTGCTCCCCCCCCGGCCGTTCCCCCAGGGAGCCCCCTCCCTCCTCTGCTCCCCCCCGGCCGTTCCCCCCCCAGGGAGCCCCCCTCCCTCCTCTGCTCCCCCCCCGGCCGTTCCCCCCCAGGGAGCCCCCTCCCTCCTCTGCTCCCCCCCCCGGCCGTTCCCCCCAGGGAGCCCCCTCCCTCCTCTGCTCCCCCCCCGGCCGTTCCCCCCCCCCAGGGAGCCCCCTCCCTCCTCTGCTCCCCCCCCGGCCGTTCCCCCCAGGGAGCCCCCTCCCTCCTCTGCTCCCCCCCCTGCCGTTCCCCCCCAGGGAGCCCCCTCCCGCCTCCTGCTCCCCCCCCGGCCGTTCCCCCCCCAGGGAGCCCCCTCCCTCCTCTGCCCCCCCCCGGCCGTTCCCCCCAGGGAGCCCCCTCCCTCCTCTGCCCCCCCCCTCCGGGCCGTTCCCCCCAGGGAGCCCCCTCCCTCCTCTGCCCCCCCCTCCGGGCCATTTCCCCCCCAGGGAGCCCCCTCCCTCCTCTGCCCCCCCCGGCCGTTCCCCCCAGGGAGCCCCCTCCCTCCTCTCTGCCCCCCCCCTCCGGGCCGTTCCCCCCAGGGAGCCCCTCCCTCCTCTGCCCCCCCCTCCGGGCCATTTCCCCCCCAGGGAGCTCCCTCCCTCCTCTGCTCCCCCCCCCAGGCCGTTCCCCCCCCCCGGAGCTCCCTCCCTCCTCTGCTCCCCTCTCACTCTCTTCCAGGTTGTTCTCCCCAGCGTGTGCCCCCCCCCCGGCTGTTTCCCTCCCCCAACGGCTCTTTTCCAGCGATCGTCCCTCTGTTCTGCCCTCCCCCAACTGTGCCCCTCGAGGTATCTGGCCTCCTGCACGGCCCGGCATTGGGCGACGTATGGGCAGCGGGCGAAGGGTTAATGTCTCCATGGGATTGGGGTCCGGTGGGAGCTGCCTCCCCCCTCCACCCTCCACCCCGAGGTCTCACTGAGCCCCGGAGATGCCCTGTCGTGCCTGGCGCTGCACAGACCCCCCATCCCAAACCGTGTCGCTCTGGGTGCTGCGTGGGTGCAGGGAGAGACCGTCCCCACCAGACAGGCAAAGGCAGGGAAACCGAGGGCCAGACGTGCAGCCGGGTGTCTGATCACAGAGCGTCTGCGGCAGAGGGGGGCAGAAAACCTGAGTCCCACTGGGTCGAGTGCAAGGGGGCGGCGGCACTGGCGTGGGGGAGGGTGGAGAGTGTGGGGCACTGTGCAGCGCCTGACCCCCGTGTCTCCCCAGGATGACAGGAGCTCCGAGGACGAGGGGGCTGAGCAGGTGGCTCTGATGGTGAAGCCGGGATCTGCCAAGTACAAGGATGAAGGGGAGCCGCTGGACGACTTCTTCAAGACGGTAACGGCCTCCGCAGGGCGTCAGCCGCGGGGGGGGGGGGATGGCAGGCGGGGGGGGGGATGGCAGGCCCGGGGGGGGGGATGGCAGGCCGGGGGGGGGATGGCAGGCGGGGGGGGGGGGGGGCAGGCCCTTTCCCCTGTAGGGGGCGCTGGCTCTGCTCCGTTGCATCCCGTCTGGTTTCCGCTCCTGCAGACGCGGGGGATCCGCGAGGCCCTGAAGGCCCTGGAGGAGAAGGTGAAAGAGCTGGAAAAGCATCAGACCACGATTCTGGCCACCCCACTGCCGGAGGACAGTAAGCTGGGGGGCTGGGGGGCAGGAATCACTCCGGCAGTAACATTTCCCCCCCCCCCCCCCCGCCATGGCTTGCGCCAGATTTTGTGGCCCCCGGCAGGGTTAGGTTGGGGCAGGGCTTGTGCGTTCCCTGCCGGGGGAGGAGGAATATGGAGGGCTGGGGGGTCCCAGGGAGAAGCAGGGGGCAGCGCTGAGAAGGGAGGGGTCTCAGGCAGAAGTGTGGGGGAAGGTTAGGATGCTGGGGGGTGAGGTGGGGCGTTTAGGGCACTGAGTGGATGGGATGTGGGGCACAGTGGGGGTGGGGGTGGGCTGGGAGAGGGTGTGTGGGGTAACTTGTAGGAGGGGATCATGAGGGAGATGTGGGGCGTGAGGCCAGGTGTATGGGGCGGTCAGGGATTCGGGGAGGGGGGATGGGGCAGTGTGTGGGGAAGGCCTGGAAGGAGGGAGAGTTGGCATGGGGGGAACATGTGGGTTGGTTTCAGGGGGAACAGTTTGCAGGGGGGGGGAATGTGTGGGGCAGACAAAGGGTGTCTCTTTGGGGGGCTGGGGCTTTGTCTATATCGCCCTTGGGTAGGAGTCTGTTGAAATGCCCCTTGGGGTGGCTGGGTCTCGGCTTGGGGAGTTGGGGTTGTCCCTGGCAGTGTGTGTGGGGGGGGCTCAGCTGGCATCTGACACCCCCCACCCTCCAATCTGCCCCAGGCATGAAGCAAGACCTGCAGAGGCTGCGTGAGGAGATCAAGGACTTGGCCAAAGACGTTCGGAGCCGCCTCAAAAGTGAGCGTGAGACTGGGCGGGATCTGGGAGCCCCAGTGCCTAGGGTCCATCCCCAGGGCTGGGAGGGGCGGGGCTTGGGTGTGCGGGGGCGGGGCTTGGGTGTGAGGGGCGGGGCCGAGAGCCCGGACTCCTGGGTCCTCTCCGTCAACTCCCGTCTCTCCCCAGCCATTGAGCCCAAGAAGGGTGAGGACGAGAACAGAAACGCCATCAACACCCGCATGAAGAGAACCCAGGTGAGGGGTTGGGGAGAGGGCGGCGGGGGTGGGGCTGGGCCCAGAAGCCGTGATTAACCCCCTCCTGCCCATTCCCAGCACGGCATCCTGTCCCAGCAGTTCCTGGAGTGCATCAACAAGTGTAACAGCTCCAGTCGCAGTACCGGGACCGCAACGTGGAGCGGATCCACCGCCAGCTGCAGATCAGTGAGTGCCGGGACTTTCCCCTCGCCCCCGTGGCCCTGCCCCTCCGACTGGGCCAGACAGTCCTGCCCCGGAGGGGAGCTGCCTGTCCAGGGCGGGCCACGGGATGTAACCAGGAGAGCGATCGTGCCCATTTAGTGGCTCATCGCTCGGGGGCTAACTGCCTACTGCTGCTGCTGGCTGATGGAGCCCCTCCCTGCAGGCTGGCAGAGCATCTCTCAGCCTGCCACTGCTTCGAACAAGGGCCAGCTGGGAGCCAGGACTTCTGGGTTTTGTCCCAGCCCTGGGAGGGCAGCGGGGCCTAGTGGGTAGCGAAGGGAGCTGACTCGGTCCCTCGCTCTCTCGGCAGCCGGCGGCGGGGTGGTGTCGGACGAGGAGCTGGAGCAGATGCTGGAGAGCGGGCAGACGGAGGTGTTCGTCTGTAACGTGAGTGCCGGGGGGCGAGGGGGCAGGGTCTGGCCAGGCTGGGGTATTGACCCCGTCCCTCCCTCCGCAGATCATGAAGGACACGCGTGTGACCAAGCAGGCGCTGAACGAGATCGAAACCCGGCACGGCGAGATCCTCAAGCTGGAGCGCAGCATCCAGGAGCTGCACGAAATGTTCACCTACCTCGCCACGGAGGTGGAGCTGCAGGTAGGGGCCAGGCCCTCCCAGGGGGCAGCTTGCTGGCCCCTCTCCTGCCAGCCGCCACTTCCTCCTGCCCACCAGGGTACAACTTCCTGTGAGCCCTGCCCCCCCCCCCCCCCCCCCCGGGCCACTTCTTGTTTTGGGAAGTGCGGCTTCCTGTCTCCCTATTCCTCCCGGAGCCGCCCCGTCCGCCCTCCCCTTCGTTGCAGCTCTGCCACCTGATCTCCACCTTGCTCCCCGTTCCCCCGCCCCACAAGCTGGGCCGGCTGACGTCTCCCCCCCCCCCCCCTCCTCTGGGCTGTAGGGGGAGATGATCGACCGGATCGAGAAGAACATCCTGGACTCGGAGGACTATGTCAAGAAGGGACAGGACCATCTCATCAAGGCCAGGGAGAACCAGCAGAAAGCCCGCAAAGTGAGTCCCCTGGCTTTCCCTTCCCGCCCCACCGAGCAAACCAGTCCCCCCCGGTTTAGGAGCTGGATCAGAACCAGCGCCCCCCTCCCCGAGGAGAAAGGACCCACATTCCACTTTCTGTCCTGCTGTTTGTGGACTGGGAGCCGGGACGCCCGGGTCTTTCACTGGCTCTGGAAGGGGAGTGGGAGCTAATGGGTTAGAGCCGGTGGTGCTGGGAGCCAGGACTCCAGGCGGTGGGAGGGAAGCGGGGCCTAGTGGGTAGGCAGCGGGAGGTGGGAAGCCAAGAGACCTGGGTGCAGTCCCCAACCCGCTAACACTTTCCTCTTGTGTGTGGGGCTCGGCAGAAGAAGTTAATGATCGCCATCTGCCTCTCGGTCACCGTCGTCATCGTCATCGTCATCATCGGCGTGGCCATCGCCACGGGCTAGACCTGCCTCTGGCTTCCCCTCCCCCCCGCTGCAGGGCTGGGCCTGCTGGTAAGCACCCCGGGGCACAGCCACCCCTCAGCGTGCCCCACTGGTGTAGACGGGGGGTGCCGGCTTGGATGGGCCTGCTTGTTTCGAACCGTGGCCGTGTTCCCCGCCTTGCAGGATTCACGAACACGGCCCCGTTTTCCAGCGGAACCGCGGCCCCCTGCTGGGAGGCTTCTGCACTGACGGCCGGAGCGATGCGCCGGGTTCAAATCCCGGCCTGTAAGCACAAGCCGGAGTCTTGCCAGCCCCATCCTCCTCCTGTCCGGGATGGCTTCTGTGGACTCCTCGCATCTCGCCCTCGGGGTAGGGGTGAGATCCACCCTGACGGGCCTCTGGTTTTCTGAGCTCTGTACATTTGTGGCATCTGTCAGATGGTTCATCCTCCATGTCACTTTCTGTGGCTTTGCCCCTCCCCTTCCTCTTCCTGTTGGGGACAAGGCCACATCCTGGCAGAGCCCCCCTCACATCAGCATTAACTTCACGCACTGAGCAAGTCCTCTTACTGTAAGCCCGCCCTACCCGGCCACGCCCACTTCCTGTCTCGCCACCTTTCCTAACAGTATCTACTTCCTGTTTTGGGAAAATCGGCTTCCTGTGGATGCCGCTTCCTGTTCGCAGCCTTTACTTCCTGCTTTGCCAACGCCAACTTCCTTTTTTGTGTGCTGGCTCCTCCCCTCTGGCATCTGCTTCCTGTCCCAGGCGGGTCTGCGCTCCGGAATATGATCCATGCCCTGCCTCCTTGTCCAGGCTCACTTCCTGTCTCATTAGGTCCCACTTCCTGTGCACCTCTTGCCGTTTCTCGTCTCTGTGCCAGGTGGCTCTGCCCACTTCCTGTCTCATTTGGTGTCACTTCCTGTGTGCCTGCTGCCCTCCCCAACTTCCCTCCTTGGTGTGGGGGACTCCAGGCCCCAGTGAGGGTATCAGGGCACCCATGGGTCAATATGTGCTGTGGAGGTGGGAGGGTGGATTTCCCCACAGACCGTGCCCCACCGTTGCTTGGCAGAAGGCCCCTCCCGGGGCAGGGTGGGGTCCGTCTCTGTTCACACTGCCAGGGAGGTAAGTGCCAAAGCAGCAGGGTGGCTTTTCGGGGGTGGGCACCCTGCCCCCCTCCCCCAGTGAGCCAGGACTCCTGGGTTCCGTCCCCAGCTCTGGGCGGAGGCTGCCTCCCCATGTCTCGTGTGCCTTAGCCCCATGGGGCTCAGTGTTAATCATGATCCCATTCAAGTCCGCCCCCCCTTCAAGAGCCCTCCCATCCCCCGGCCTTTTGTGGCAGGGGGGTGCAATCCTACATGGTCCAGCTCTGGGCAACGGCACCTCTTCACCGACGTCCCCTTGTCCCCGACAGGCCGGCTGTCTACACAATTGCCTCGCCTCTGCGCCCACTTCCTGTCTCGTTTGTGCCATTTCCTGTGCACCCCCGACTCCTCGCCCCTAAAGGAGGCAGCAGATATACCGGTACCCCCATCAGCACCTGGCACTTTTGCTCTGCCCCCCACTCCCATCAGCCCCTGCTCCACTGCTGCCCTTCGCCCCTCTCCTCCATCACCTCCCCATCAGCCCCCAGCCTTAGCACGGTTTTCACACTGCCTGAGTTGCACCAAGTGGGGGATCTCACCCCCAGGCCTTGGCTGCCCCTCTCTTCCCAGGCCCACAACAGCCTCTTGTACCCTGCCTCTGTGTGGGTGGGGGGTGACCTTGCCCAGCTGCGACTGAGTGATTGCATCGTGAGTCCGATTTTTGCTCTCCCCTTTAAACAAGAGGAGGGTCTGGGCTCCTGGCTTCTGCCTTCCCTCTGGGAGGGGAGTGGAGTCTGGTGGGTAGAGCAGGGGGGCTGGGAGCCAGGATTCCTGGGTGCTTGCCCCAGCTCTGGTTTTAATTCTTAACCTCTGAGCTGCAATGTGGAATGACGTGTCCCAGTTGCCTTGGCGATTGAATGTAACGTGGCCTGACTTGTATTTTGTAATAAAAATGACAAATAAAGCACTTTTAATGACGGTCCTGGCGGGAAAGGCTTGATTTGTGTCTCATTGGCTGTGTGCAAAGACTCTTCCCCACTCACCCCTCCCCAGAGCTGGCTGCATCTCAGTGCCTGGAAGTCCCTCCTTGTGCAATGTTGCCAGCTGCCCCTCCCCAGAGCTGGCTGCATCTCAGCGCTTGGTGAGCACTCCGGGGTTGTAGGTCACTGAAGTGACCTGAACATGTTAGGCCTGCAGTAATACATGTCCACCAGCAGGGGGCAGTGCTTCTCCAGTCCCCTGGATTGGTGTTTCATGTCCCCCCCTTCTGTATGCTCAGGAGTCTGGCTCAGTGTAGGGTCTAGGGAGGCTTTGACTGCCCCCTTCCAGAGCCAGGGAGAGAACCCGAGTCCAGGTTCCCAGTCCCCCCACTTCCTTCGTGGAACTCAGGAGAAGGCCGGAGCCGGGCCCCTCAGAGTCACAGTTTGAACTGGGCAAAAATGTCACCAAAAAAATTCATGTCAACAGAGGATATTTTGCACGTTTGAGTCAATTTCAGCTGTTTGTTTCTGGCTCCCCCCAAAATGCCCAAACCCCCTGCAATGCCTTGACATTTCAATTCCAGTCACAGCATCTTTGTGCTTTAAACATCCCTTAGGCTGTGTCTACATTGGCAAGATTTTGCGCAAGAACACTGACGTTGTAATGTACAAAATCAGGGCTTCTCGCGCAAATACTCCTCCGCTCCCGCTCAGGGATAAGCCCTCTTGTGCAAGAGGCCAGTGTAGACAGGCAACGTTAATTTCTTGCGCAAGAAAGCCCGATGGCTAAAATGGCCATCAGAGCTTTCTTGTGCAAGAGAGTGTCTACGCTGGCGTGGATGCTTTTGCACAAAAACGCATCTCTTGTGCAAAAGCACATGCCACTGTAGATGCGCTCGTGCGCAGATCCTTGTAACGGAAAAACTCTTCTGTTAAAAGTCTTTGCACAAAATCTTGCCAGTGTAGACGTAGCCTTAAAGTATTTGATTTGACCCAACCTGTCTCTTGTTTTCACTTTTCCAAACCCCCCTCCTTTTTTTTTTTCCTTTTCTGGCTAACCCCAAACGAATCCCCCGTCCCTGCCGCGTGTTTGGCACCACTCTGGTCATTGGGTTTGTGGAGGCTTTTGTGCAGAGCAGGACTGGGGTGCTACAGTGGGTCACACATTCAGCCAAGAGTGTGATGCAATCAAAAACCAGGCTACTGTTGGGTGCATTAGCAGGAGTGCTGGAGAGATGACCCGGGAGGTCGTTCTGCTCTGGTCTGGGAGACTTCAGCGGGAGCCTTGGCCCCAGCTCTGAGCCCCACACTTTCGGGAAGATGTGGACGTACTGGAGAGACCAGAGGGGAGCAAGAAAACAGGTTTGGAAAACAGCATAGGCGGCGGTCTGTCTTGAGAAAGTCAGGCTGTTCTACCGAGGGAGGGATCAGTTCTCTCGGTCCACAGGAAGCAGGACAAGAAGCAGTGGCGTTATCTGCAGGCATGTAACAGGAGGAAAACCTGGCCTGGGCCCAGAAAGCCCCCTCCCCGGGTAGGCACCGCGCTGGCGCTCTGGAAGGCGCTGTCTGCTCCCCGGTGTGGTCCGATGCGGATTTACGGACCCGCCCCCACACCGCTCTGCCTGAAGCGCTCCCCTACGGAGACAGAGGCCCGGTTTGAAGCTGGGAGCTCAGGGCGAGCCCCACAGGCAGCGTCCCCTCTAGGGCTGCCGAGTGCTCCCAAGAGCCTCCTGGAGGATCAAACACTCCGCTCGCTGAGCGTCCGGAGCAGTGAGAGCCGGAATAGAATTTCCTGGGATTCAACCTGGAATGGATCCCTGCCCCCATTGACCCTCCATCAGCTGCAGCTAAATCGCCGGGGCTGATGTCGCCCAACCTGGGTCCATGCCCCGATCCCTCGCTTTTTGTCTGGCTTACAGGGTGGCAGCCGTGGCTGAGTGAGCTGACCCTGCCCCCCTGCCCGGGCCGGGCTTGGAGAATGGGAATGAAGGGACTGAAATCGGCAATTTGCAATGAGGCCGGATTGATGGACACATGGGGGGAGGGGTATTTTGGTCAGGCCCCCTTCCTTGTCCTGGGCCTCGGAGCTGAGCTGGGATCAGGCCAGATGGAGGGACCCAGGTAACGTTGGCGCCTCCGCTGACTCTGGCTAAATCCCAGACATCCAGACGTGAGACGAGGCTTTTCTGCCCCCCTCCCTGCTGCTCTTCCTCCTCCTCTCGCGCGCTGTGTCTCTTGGAGACGTGTGGAGCCCAGTCACCCGTTCTTTGGGTGCCTGCCCTGGCGCTTGCAGGAACCAGGTTCATCGGCAATTCCAGCTCGTGCTGATGGTGCTGCCAGGAACGCGTCCGACCAAACCATCTGGCCTGCTTGGCTCGGTCTCGCTGCGGCTGCTCGGGGCAGGGCCGGGCTGCGTTTCTCCAGCCGGGAGCCAGTGGCTGCGGCGTGTCCCTGCCGCGCCTTTTCTAACCTGGGGTGCATGTTCCCCAGGTGGTGTCTCCTGGGAGACGGGACGGGCAGCATCTCCCGGAGCTCGGCCCGGCTCAACCCGCCGTTCCTTAGGAAACATGGAAAAGCCCTGAGCAGCACCTCCATCATGGGAAAGGCTCCGTGTCCCATAGTCCATCTGCCAGAGGGGGCTGGGTGGGAGGTGAGTGGCCGGTGGGTAGCCGTGGTAGGGAAAGGAGGGGGCTGGTGTCTCCGAGGGTATGGCTACACTACATGATTTTTTTGAAAAAAACCTGCCTTTAAAAAAAAAAAAAAAAAAAGTCACCTGCGTCCACGCTGCAATCGCTTTTTTGGAATGAAATCGAAAGAAGGCGGGTTTTCTACGACATTAGGAAACCTCACATTACGAGGAAGAATGCCTTTTTCGAAAGAGCTCTTTCGGGGAAAAAAAGGCACGTGTGGACGCAAAACAGGGACGTGTTTTGAAGGAAGAGCCGGTCGAAAAAAGCACAGGTGCCGGCGTGGCCGTTCTGTGAGTAGCAATCAGGGCTTTCTTTCGAGAGGAAACCAAAACAGGCCGCTGGAGCACTTTCAAGACTAACCCGATGGTCCGTGCTGGCTGGACGCTCTTTCGAAAAAGCGCATCTGGTTTTGAGGTGTGGACGCTCTTGCAAAAGAAACGTTTTCGAAAGAAGCTTGCAGCCTACACATACCCCGGGAGAGGACAGGCCCATGGCTTGTTCCCCGCCCACCCGAGCTAGCCAGTCCCCTGCCCTAGGGCTAGATTGGAACCCGCTCCTCTTAGAGGGGGAAGGCCCCATGTCCAGCCAGCCCCTAGCTCTGGGGCCAGCTGTGAAAGGGGGGGCTGACCCCTTGGCACAAGACCGGTCTCTGTGGCCCAGTTCCAATGGGTTAGGCTCCCAGCGTTCTGCCGCCCTGTGGCGGGTGTACTAGGGATGGAATAGTGGAGTCGATTAACTGATAAGCAAAAGCGTAGAGGTTAATGCAATAGACGACACGCACGTTTCCCTCTCCCTGCCAGTTCCTTTATTAGCAGGCTGGCCAGCAGCCCGGCTCAGTCCTGGCTTGCGGTAGGTTCAGGACCTACGCCTGCTGCCGCTCTCGATTTCTAGCGTATTAGGAACTGAGCCGGCAGCCTGGCTCAGCCTGGACTCATCTGGCTCCGGGACCTGCCCCCGCTGAAACTCTCTGCATTTCAGGTGTGTTAAGAGCCGGGCAGGCAGCCCCGCAGTGTTCTGGTTGGTGCAGGGTCTGGAAGCTCAGAGCCTTCCCTTGACAAGGGCTGCTGCCCTGTCTTAGAAGCCGCAGTGCAGGGCGACAGGTCGGCGTGGGGAGCTGGGTTTTAAACTGGATCCCCTCGTGGACCAGCTCCCACCTAGCACCCTGCGCCGCTGCCGGCCCCGCACCGCTCCCGGGGACTATAGACTAGTCGACTACCGATAAAATGGCACGCGGTTACTGGACTGTTCAATTAACCGATATTTCACAGCCCTAGGTTCTACAAAGCTGCACAGATGTAACCACTAGGGCTCCCTGCCCTGCTCAGGGAGGGCAAGGGAGTCTTGTGGGTTAGAGCAGAGGGGCTTGGGAACCTGACCGTGGCCTACCTCCACCCGCTATGTGCCTCAGTTTCCCCACTGGTAAAACAGTCCAGCTGAGGGTCATATTTCTTCACAGGGCTTGGCCCCGCCCTGATGTGACTTTGTCCCCAAACCACCCTACTCACTGCAGGTTTGCGTCTCACGCTCTGCCCTGGGGGGGGGGGGGGGAGGGAGCTGTGCAGGGCGCTCTGCTGTGGGGGCTTTTGGCTCCATCCCCGTGCAGCCTCTGCTCCGGCGCTTATTGGCCACGCGTTACTCATGGGGCCAGGATTGCGGGGAAGGGGGTTCCTGAGAGGAGGCCCCAGGTGACCCCAGGGGGGCAGGGGAGGGTGTTCCCAGGGACGGCACCAGGGGGCGCCAGAGCAGCAGCCAGCAGGGCCCCAGGGGGCAGGGGAGGGTGTTCCCAGGGGAGGCACCAGGGGGCGCCAGAGCAGCAGCCAGCAGGGCCCCAGGGGGGCAGGGGAGGGTGTTCCCAGGGGAGGCACCAGGGGGCGCTAGAGCAGCAGCCAGCAGGGCCCCAGGGGGCAGGGGAGGGTGTTCCCAGGGGAGGCACCAGGGGGCGCCAGAGCAGCAGCCAGCAGGGCCCCAGGGGGGCAGGGGAGGGTGTTCCCAGGGGAGGCACCAGGGGGCGCCAGAGCAGCAGCCAGCAGGGCCCCAGGAGGGCAGGGGAGGGTGTTCCCAGGGGAGGCACCAGGGGGCGCCAGAGCAGCAGCCAGCAGGGCCCCAGGGGGCAGGGGAGGGTGTTCCCAGGGGAGGCACCAGGGGGCGCCAGAGCAGCAGTCAGCAGGGCCCCAGGGGGCAGGGGAGGGTGTTCCCAGGGGAGGCACCAGGGGGCGCCAGAGCAGCAGCCAGCAGGGCCCCAGGGGGCAGGGGAGGGTGTTCCCAGGGGAGGCACCAGGGGGCGCTAGAGCAGCAGCCAGCAGGGCCCCAGGGGGCAGGGGAGGGTGTTCCCAGGGGAGGCACCAGGGGGCGCCAGAGCAGCAGGCAGCAGGGCCCCAGGGGGCAGGGGAGGGTGTTCCCAGGGGAGGCACCAGGGGGCGCTAGAGCAGCAGCCAGCAGGGCCCCAGGGGGCAGGGGAGGGTGTTCCCAGGGGAGGCACCAGGGGGCGCCAGAGCAGCAGGCAGCAGGGCCCCAGGGGGCAGGGGAGGGGGTTCCCAGGGGAGGCACCAGGGGGCGCCAGCTTCTGCCGGCAGAACTGGGCCTGCTTTAGTCAAAAGTTGCTTTTACTCTCTGGGCCTGGGGGGCTGTTTTGGGGCTTGTTTCACTGGGGGTCTCGGCTTTGGGCTGTTTGTGCAGGGGCTGAACCGGTGCCAATGCAGACGCCCGTCGCTAGAACACGAGACGCCCCCGACCCCCATGTGGAAAACACCCTGGAATTTGGGAAGGGCCCGTCCCGCCCACTCGACACCCGCTACAGGCCCAGTCCCTGTCCTGCGCCGGGACGGGCTGCCACACAGGACTGTTGTGTGGAGGCCACAGAGCCCCTGGGTCTGGTGCAATACCAATGCCAGGGCCCCCTTTATTAGCGTGATGCTGTTAAGGGGGGGCTGCACGGTGCAGGCAGCACAACCAGAGCTACTGAAAACCGCAACGGAATGGGGACACCTCGTTCAGTCCCCGGCTCTGGGAAGGGAGCGGGGGCTAGTGGTGAGAGCAGAAGTGGACGGCAGGACTGCCGGGTTCCACCGTCTCAGCCCCTCACGGGCACGTACTCCTGGCAGCTGTCCCTGCCCAGGTTGGGCCCGCACTCCAGCGAGTAGGAATACGTCACGAGGCCGGGCGAGACGGTGCAGGTCTCAGTCACGTTCCTGCTGGCCGTGAGGTGAGTGTGGCAGGTTCCCAGCCGGTCGTCAGGCAAGGGCCACGGGTCTTTGTCCCACACCTCCATTTTCAATTCGGGCTGCACCGGCAGCGTCACCACCCCGAAGTTCAGGTCTTCAAACCACTGGGGGTTGTTGTTGTTCCTAGTATAGCCCGTCTGCAGCTTCTGGCCTTGGAAGAAGACCTTGATGTAGATTTCGCTGGCGGACGTGGGGTCCCCCCACAGGTCTCTGCCCCACATCATATGGACCTTCAGCCGGGCCAGGCCCCGCCGCAGGGAGCAGCACATGGAGTTGGTGAAGGGGTTTCCGGAGCAACGGCATTTGCAGGGCTCCAAGGGGTCGGCGTAGCCGCCTTGTGGGCACCGTCGAGGGCACCTCCTCTGCCCCCGCTCAGCCACGTACTCCTTTACTGCCTGCCTCAGCGCCTCCCGCCGGGGGTCTCCCGGCCTCACCAGGGTGTGGATGGGCGCCAGGGAGTAGGAGATCAGGCCGGGGCTGGCTTTGAGGCTCTCCAGCCAGGCCGAGAGGGCCCCGGGGTCTTGCTTGGTGGAGTAGAGCAGGTTGGCATGGCCGTGGCCCCCCGTCACCTCAGTGCGGTGATCCGTGTAGGCCGCCTGGGAGCTCCAGTTGCTCCGGCTGCTCGGCTCACGGAAGTGGGAGGGGAATCGGCTCAAGCCCAGGGCTTGCAGGAACTGAGAGCTCAGGCGCTCCTTGATTTCAGCGTCTGTCAGCCCGTCCAGCACTGCCCGGCAGGTCGGGATGGCCGTCAGCTGCCGCACACGCCCGCCCAGCACTGCCTGGCTCACATAGTGGGTGCCGTACGTGGCCAGGAAGGGTCGGTATGTGGATGGGTCGTAGGTGGGTAGAAGGTCACTCAGGGCTTGGGAGAAGACGGGCATCAGAGGAGGGTTTGGGGGAACGCTCAATCTGCCAGAGGGGAATGAGAGAGGAGTTAGGAGCTAACCGGAGACCCCCAAACAAACTGGCCCCACTTCCCAAGTGCCTACTTTGTGGCCACCCTGTGGGGGGCTCAGCAGGAGGCAGGGTCCCCCCTCAGTCAGTCTGCTCCATTGCCTCAATGCAGCACTAGAGGCTGCTGTGCTCCAGAAAACAGGGAGGGAGAGTAGCCAGAACCCCAAGTTCCCTGGAGATCCCACTTCACCTCCTGCGGGTCCCTTATCCTGCTTTCCTAATGCAGGAGCCAGGTTCATCCCTGGGACAGCCTGTGTGGGCTGTCCAGCCACTCGCAGGGGGCGCAGACTTGAACCCACCACCCTGCGCTCCCTAGGCAAATGCCATATCACCTAGGAGCCCAGCACGGGGGGCCAGCAGCAGGTGCTGTGCTGCGGGGAGCAGGCGGGGGCCCAGAAGGGGGCGCTGTGCTGCAGGGAGCAGGGCGGGGGCCCAGCAGGGGGCGCTGTGCTGCAGGGAGCAGGGCGGGGGCCCAGCAGGGGGCGCTGTGCTGCAGGGAGCAGGTGGGGGCCCAGCAGGGGGCGCTGTGCTGCAGGGAGCGGGGCGGGGGCCCAGCAGGGGGCGCTGTGCTGCAGGGAGCAGGGCCGGGTCCCAGGAGGGGGCGCTGTGCTGCAGGGAGCGGGTGGGGGCCCAGCAGGGGGCGCTGTGCTGCAGGGAGCGGGTGGAGGCCCAGCAGGGGGCGCTGTGCTGCAGGGAGCAGGGCGGGGGCCCAGCAGGGGGCGCTGTGCTGCAGGGAGCAGGGCGGGGGCCCAGCAGGGGGTGCTGTGCTGCAGGGAACAGGGCGGGGGCCCAGCAGGGGGCGCTGTGCTGCAGGGAGCGGGGCGGGGGCCCAGCAGGGGGCACTGTGCTGCAGGGAGCGGGTGGGGGCCCAGCAGGGGGCGCTGTGCTGCAGGGAGCGGGGCGGGGGCCCAGCAGGGGGCGCTGTGCTGCAGGGAGCGGGTGGGGGCCCAGCAGGGGGCGCTGTGCTGCAGGGAGCGGGGCGGGGCCCAGCAGGGGGCGCTGTGCTGCAGGGAGCGGGGCGGGGCCCAGCAGGGGGCGCTGTGCTGCAGGGAGCGGGGCGGGGGCACAGCAGGGGGCGCTGTGCTGCAGGGAGCGGGGCAGGGGCCCAGCAGGGGGCGCTGTGCTGCAGGAAGCGGGGCGGGGGCCCAGCAGGGGGCGCTGTGCTGCAGGGAGCGGGGCGGGGGCCCAGCAGGGGGCGCTGTGCAGCAGGGAGCAGGTGGGGGCCCAGCAGGGGGCGCTGTGTTGCAGGGAGCGGGGCAGGGGCCCAGCAGGGGGCGCTGTGCAGCAGGGAGCGGGGCGGGGTCCAGCAGGGGGCGCTGTGCTGTAGGGAGCAGGTGGGGGCCCAGCAGGGGGCGCTGTGCTGCAGGGAGCAGGTGGGGGCCCAGCAGGGGGTGCTGTGCTGCAGGGAGCGGGGCGGGGCCCAGCAGGGGGCGCTGTGCTGTAGGGAGCAGGGCGGGGGCACAGTAGGTGGCGCTGTGCTGCAGGGAGCAGGGCCAGGTCCCAGGAGGGGGTGCTGTGCCACAGGGAGTGGGTCGGGGCCCAGCAGGAGGCGCTGTGCAGCAGGGATCAGGGCGGGGGCCCAGCAGGGGGCGCTGTGCTGCAGGGAGCAGGGCGGGTCCCAGCAGGGGGCGCTGTGCTGCAGGGAGCGGGGCGGGGGCCCAGCAGGGGGCGCTGTGCTATAGGGAGCGAGGCGGGGGCCCAGCAGGGGGCGTTGTGATGCAGGGAGCAGGGCAGGGGTCCAGCAGGGGGCGCTGTGCTTCAGGGAGAGGGGCAGAGGCCAGCAGGGGGCGCTGTGCTATAGGGAGTGGGGCGGGGGCCCAGCAGGGGGCGCTGTGATGCAGGGAGCAGGGCAGGGGTCCAGCAGGGGGCGCTGTGATGCAGGGAGCAGGGCAGGGGTCCAGCAGGGGGCGCTGTGCTGCAGGGAGCAGGGCGGGTCCCAGCAGGGGGTGCTGTGCTGCAGGGAGCAGCGCGGGTCCCAGCAGGGGGCGCTGTGCTGCAGGGAGCAGGGCGAGGGCTCAGCAGGGGGCGCTGTGCTGCAGGGAGCAGGGTGGGTCCCAGCAGGGGGCGCTGTGCTGCAGGGAGCAGGGCGGGTCCCAGCAGGGGGCGCTGTGCTGCAGGGAGTGGGTGGGGACCAGCAGGGGGCGCTGTGCTGCAGGGAGCAGGGTGGGTCCCAGCAGGGGGCGCTGTGCTGCAGGGAGCAGGGTGGGTCCCAGCAGGGGGCGCTGTGCTGCAGGGAGTGGGTGGGGACCAGCAGGGGGCGCTGCGCTGCAGGAAGCGGGGCGGAGGCTCAGCAGGGGGCGCTGCGCTATAGGGCGCGGGGCGGGGGCCCAGCAGGGGGCGCTGTGCTGCAGGGAGCAGGGTGGGTCCCAGCAGGGGGCGCTGTGCTGCAGGGAGTGGGTGGGGCCCAGCAGGGGGCGCTGTGCTGCAGGGAGCAGGGCGAGGGCTCAGCAGGGGGCGCTGTGCTGCAGGGAGCAGGGTGGGTCCCAGCAGGGGGCGCTGTGCTGCAGGGAGCAGGGCGGGTCCCAGCAGGGGGCGCTGTGCTGCAGGGAGTGGGTGGGGACCAGCAGGGGGCGCTGTGCTGCAGGGAGCAGGGTGGGTCCCAGCAGGGGGCGCTGTGCTGCAGGGAGCAGGGTGGGTCCCAGCAGGGGGCGCTGTGCTGCAGGGAGTGGGTGGGGACCAGCAGGGGGCGCTGCGCTGCAGGAAGCGGGGCGGAGGCTCAGCAGGGGGCGCTGCGCTATAGGGCGCGGGGCGGGGGCCCAGCAGGGGGCGCTGTGCTGCAGGGAGCAGGGTGGGTCCCAGCAGGGGGCGCTGTGCTGCAGGGAGCAGGGCGGGTCCCAGCAGGGGGCGCTGTGCTGCAGGGAGCAGGGTGGGTCCCAGCAGGGGGCGCTGTGCTGCAGGGAGCAGGGCGGAGGCTCAGCAGGGGGCGCTGCACTATAGGGCCGGGGGGACATTCAGGGGACTCTCACCTGTAATACCCACAGGGCAGCTCGTGGAGCACAAACATGAACTTGTCCTGCTGCTCCTTCTCGTAGGCGAAGCCGGAGAGCTCGGATCGGGTCCCCTCCAGGGCCCGGCCCATGGACTCCCCCGGTAGCTCCAGTTCCACCTTCCAGTCGTTGTTCACATCGGACGCCATTGCCCGGGCCACGGCCACGGCCGACTCCTGCACCGAGGTGCTGAGCTCCCGGTTGCACAAGATATTCACCTTCCAGTCCGTCACGGCCAGCGGCGCCCTCTGCAGCTGCCCCCCCTGCAGCGGGTTCCGGCACAGGGTGCAGGTGCCGTTGGGGCCGCGCCACAGGCTGGTGTCCACCAGGTAGTTCCCCGTCCAGCCCAGCGTGGTGACGTCGATGCCCTCCCGTACCAGGCTGTGCCCAGGCACAAAGGCCACGCTCTTACTGCACTCCTGAGCCGTGCCTGTGCGGCAGAAGGGAGAGACCCCAGGCACAAGCGCAAGGAGGAGGAGAGGGATGAAAACCCTGGCTGTGGCCATGGCTGGTGTGATGAGGGGCACCCCTCACCCAAAGCTGCTGTTGGGGTTTGACCCTCCCTAGAGGGAGAGAAACAGAGAGAGTCTTCAGTCATGACAATCTAGTGGCAGGGAGTTCCACAGGCCAACACAGCCCAGAAGTCTCCAGGCTTCTATGGCCCTCCCTGCATCTGAGAAGAGAGCTCTCCAGCAACTTATACTAGAGCCTGCCACCCCCTTGTCCTCTGAATCTAATGGAGAATCACTGCTGGGTGTGAGCAGTGCAGGGGCTATGACACACACAAGCTGGCAGTCCAGATTCCTTCCAGTGTGCGGGAGGGGCGGGGTACGGTTTAGTTGTGCGTAAAAGGGAGGTGACACACATGGGCGAGTCGTTCTCATTCCATCCACTAGATGGGGGTGCCGACAGGCTCCGGGGCACAGCCCCACTCCCCACCTCACCCCCAGGATCAGTCTCCCCTTTTTGTGCTGGGATCTGACTCCCCCCGTGAGCTGCAGCCACTAGGGTGCCCTGGGCCAACCACACACGGCCCCTTCCCTCCAGCAGGGAGAGAGCAGAGCATGCACGGAAGTGTCCTCAGTTCCCTGTGTGTTTGACCTGCTGCATGTGCCAGGATCCTTCGCACGGCCCCGAGATGCAGCCAGCTCTGGGGTGGGGCAGCTGGGGAACAGCCAGAGAGCGCTGGGACAGGCGTACAGTGGGACCTCCTACCTTCAGACTCCGCTCCTCCAGCTCCTCCAGCTCTGGCCCCCAGCACGACCCCCAGACTCCCCTGCCCCGTGGGTTACCTGTCTGCAGCCGAGCACAGGGCTCCTGTCGGCGGATCGGGGCTGGTTCCCTGGCTGCTGCCTTTGCCCACGGTGCCCTGTGACTGCCACCGGGTGCTGCCCGCTCCAGCGTGTGCCCACGGCAGCTGGGGAGTTTCCAGGAGAGGTCCTGGTGCAGATGCCAGCTGGATCCTAGCAGGGAGCTGCACCTTCTGGGCATGTTAATTGGGGGTGGGGTAGGCAGAGGGAACCCCGACCCGTGTCTCCAGCAAACCTCCCTCTCTAATGAACCCTGCAGGTTCCAGGCTGCTCTTGAATGACGGGGACCTGGCTGGGGGGGAAGGACCAAATGCTGATTTTGGTGACCCCCTTGGAAGCCCAGAGATGGGTCCGGCAAGCTAGAGAAGGGGTTAACGACTAGCAGGCTAATGAGCCCGCATTCAATATCTGGAGACAATGCCTATTGTGTTCACATAGCTCATGGCGGAGGTTCACAATGGGACCGGGCGGCTCCAGCCTGCCACTATGCTCTGTTAACCCCCAGAGCCGCAGGCCACGGTCACATATCGCTGCCTTCGTTTCTCCACAGGCTGCAGGGAACTGCCTGGAGATGGCCAGAGACGGGCAGCGGCCTCGTGCTAATCCACGGAGGAGTCCTCTGGAAATAGCAGGTCTTCAAAACCACGGTGATCAGCGAGTATCACCTAAGGCAGACTGCTGGCCGGGGGTGCCACCGAACCGTAAAAGGGTGCAGGGGCCCTGACCCTGTGAGCTCAGCCGCCCTCAGTTTGCTCAGGGAATAGTTGAGCCACAAAGCTGAGGTCTCCCTGGATCTGCTGGATGCTGGACAGGAACCGGGTGAGCTTGGGAAAAGGCTCTTTGCTGGCGTTCGCGGAACCCGGCGTGTGACTCGGCTGCCCGGGTGGGAGCCCAAGGCCGGGTGGCGACGGGAGCAGCGGGGCTGGCTTCTGACAACCAGGCCGGGGCTGTAGACGCCGCGCTCTGGCTGGCTGGTGAGTGGAATTCTTAGAAACAACCCCAGTTTGGGGACGGTCTGCCCCCTTCTTTGCCTTTGCCCTGATTGGCAGCCTCAAGGTGGCACCGTGGGGCCTGAAGCCAGGACCCCCGAAGTGCTATTGAAAGCCAAGAGCGTTTGTGGGTGCCGGGTCACCCCAGGGCATGTGTGTTGCGTGTTCCCCCCTCTGCTCCGAGGACAGGGTGGGGGAGAGGCAAGACCCTGGACGGGATACAGGGGGGCAAGGGGAGTGGCAGGGATGGGTCTGAGCTCCTCCCTCAGACCCCTTGGTTGTGGCAAGATCTGCAGGAGACCTGAGCCCCCTTCCTGTGTTTGTTCCAGGACCTGGCAGCCCCCTAAGTCCCTCTCGCACCCTCTGGGCATGCACGTAGAATCAGGCGAGGAGGGAGGGCTCTGCCCCTCTCCTGGCCCCCATGCACGTGCTGGGACCTGGGGGTCAGGAAGGAACGATTCCTTGGGGCAGAATAGAGGCCAGTAGAGAGCGAGGGAAGCGCTGATGGAGGCATTTGGGGTAGATGTGGGCGAAGGGGGAGATCGGGGTTACTGGGGGTCAGGAGGCTGTAGGGGTGCTGAGGGGGATCTACACAGGGAGACACCGGGGCGCCGAGTCAGCTCTGCAGTTCATTGGGTGGGAAGTTCCCTTCTATGCCCCCTGCCGGGCACCTCCCCTGCCCCCCCCCCCCCCCAATCCCAGTCACCCGCTTTGGGCAGGGCCCAGGCCCTGGCTCCCTCTCCCCAGAGCTCCGGGTTTGCCCCGGATCCGTCCCCTGCGTTTCCCCGTGTCCGGCACGTACCTGTTCTGTGCCCAGGCCGGAGGGATCCAGCGCCCGGACTCCCTGCTTGCCTGTGCTGCGTGAATAGGCTCTTACCTCTGTTTCTCCCAGGGGTGCTCCGCCCCTCCCCACCCTGAGGACACACCTCCCTCCCCACCCCCTGCCTTCTCTAGGCAAAGGCAAATCGGGACCAGCTGCTTCCCCAACACCCCTGGTGGTCGCCTGCCCTCCCAGCGCCGGGGCAGACCCCGATCACCCCCTCCCCTGCCTGCCCCCCGATCACAGGGCCAGGGCGCCTGCTGCCCAGGGTCACAAGGCATGTGGGGCCCCCCTCCCTGCGCGGGAGGAGATGCCTGGTGTACGTGTGCTGCGGTCAGCACTGGGTCTGCCACCGTGGCACCCAGAGGGTGAAATCAGAGCAGCTGCCCCCTCACATGCCGCTCTCCCCTGATGCCCACCTCCCCCCACTCTGCTCCTCCCCACGGCTGACCCATGCCCCTGTCTGCTCTCCGCCCTGCCCAGCCGCCAGCCAGCCGTGGTTGCTCAGAACAGCTGTGGCTGGGGGGGGGCATTACTTTCCCCCATGGGTTCCCAGCAAAGGGCTGGGAAAAGGCAGATCCCTCAGATGTGAATGGGCACCAGGGAGCAGGAGCCCAGGCTGGGCGGCTTTGGGGTTCCCTGCCAGGCTGAGGACCCTGCTATCATGGCGTAGGAGAGAACAGTGGCTTGGAGGCACCGGGGATGCCCATTGGGGTCCGCTGCCCTAGCTCAGTGCTTACTTCCCATCCATGTGCACCAGAGAAGGAGGCCAGGGTGGCTGAGCGGCTATGGTGATGGACAGGACTGCTGCAGGACTTCTCCTGCGAGGGAGAGCCCTGGTGTTCACCAGCTGGCCCTGGCACCCGCTCAACATCCTGAGCCCGGCCCTGGGGACCCAGGCCTGGCTCCAGAGCTTAGGTCTGGAGATCTCCGGGCCAGGGCTCCGCAGGGGGTCGGAGTCGTCCCCTGGAGGGAGGCCAGGGCCGGGTCTGCACAGGCTCTTTTACAGGGCACGAAGCGAGTTAGCAGAGAACTTCCTCCACCCGTCTACACGTGGCAGTGAAACGGGATTCCGAATTAAAGCCCTAAATCAAATTAGCTGGTAAACCTCATTGCGGGCAGTTACTTCAGGCTAGTCAATTTCTAAAATGGTGACTGCCCAGGAACATGCAAATCAAGCGCAGGATATTTAAATCCCGCACTTCATTTGCAACTTCGGTCACCTTCATTAGCATCCCTAGATCAATCTAGGGGACTAGTGTAGACGTACCCTTACATAAGAAACATAAGAACGGCCGTACTGGGTCAGACCAAAGGTCCATCTAGCCCAGTAGCCTGTCTGACGACAGCGGCCAGCACCAGGTGCCCCAGAGGGGGTGGACTGAAGACAACGATCAAGTGATTTGTCTTGTGCCATCCATCTCCAGCCTCTGACAAACGGAAGCCAGGGACACCATTTTATCCCCTGGCTAATGGCCTTTTATGGACCTAAAATCCATGAATTTATCTAGCTTCTCTTTAAACTCTGTTATAATCCTAGCCTTCACAGCCTCCTCTGGCGAGGAGTTCCACAGGTTGACTGTGCACTGTGCGAAGAAGAACTTTTGCTTATTAGTTTTAAACCTGCTCCCCATTAAACATGCTCTTGGTAGCGATGTCGTGTGAGGTCAAACGTTGCCACTTTTGAGCGCAGGTTTTTCTGGTGTTCTCTTTGCAACTGTTCATGACTAAAGGACAGATCTCTTCTGAATTGGTGAGGTGAGGCGTTGTCAGCCCTGGAGGAGCCAAGCTTTGAGGCGCGACCTTTAACGTCTGGGTGAAAAATCTGACTCTTGTCCTGTGTCACGAGATTTGCAAACTGTGAGAGACAAATTGGGGGAGCACTGGACATTTGAGATAAGGAAACCAGGTCTGCCTGGGCCATGCTGGCACTAGCAATGTGACTTGGGCCCCGTCCTGTTTTATTTTCTGTAGGATCTTGTTGAGTAGTGGAAGAGGTGGGAAAAACACAGGCCAGTTCATCTTCCTAGTTGAATAACAAATCATCATCCAGCAAGTTCTTACCTAGACCTGCTCTGGAGCAGTACTTGGGGCATTTAAACACGTCTATATCCAGAAAACCCCACTTCTGGAACACAGAATGCAAGACTTGCGGGTGGATCTCCCACTCAGATGTCTGAAGAAAGTTTCGGCTCAGCACTTCTGCTGTGATAGTTTGTTTGTCTGGAAGATAGACAGCTGAAATCGACACGATGGTGGATGCATCAGTGCCACGGGGTTTCTTTGCAGAGCCGGCATGACCCGGCTCCCCTTGGTGATTTATATAAAACATGCACGTTGTGTTGTCTGTGAATCGTCTCCCTGACGTGTCACGAATCAAGGGGAGAAAATATTTGCAGGCTCATCTGACTGCTCGGAGCTCTAGAATACTGCTGTGAAGTGCTGACTCAGCTGGAGACAACCTCCCAAGCCTTCCAACGAAGCATCGGTGGTTACGATGACAGAGGGAAGAGGTTGTTGGAAGGGTACTCCCTTGCAAAGGTTGTCGCGCTGCAACTACCATTGGAGAGATCCTTTCCGCCTGTTTGGAGGACTCAGGGTGGGGCTTGTGTGGTCAAAACCAGGCGCAGAGCCATGGCTGAAGGCCGTGTAATCAGGCATACAGGACCACATACACTGATGCTGACATGAGGCCGAGCAACTGCAGGCATTGTCTGGCCAAGATCGTGACAGGTCTGGATAGACGTCAGATGCCACACGCTCCCTCCTCCCCCTCCAGCCGGATCATTCTGCCTTGTAGAGAGGGTGCTGTAGGTAGCCAGGAGGGTCTGGTATGTGGCCAGGTTGTAGGTGTATGGAGAGCATAGGGGATGTTTGGAGGACCGTCAACCTGCCCAAAGGGGAAAGAGACAGGCGATAGGAGCCAGCTAGAGACCCTCAGCATCTTCTCCCAGCACAAACTGGCCCCACTGCCCGCTCTGTGGATTGCTGGAAGGATGGATGCCCAGCGGGGGGCGCTGTGTTGCAAGAAGCAGGACGTGGGGGAGGGGACATTGATGCGCGAGGGTTTCTCACTTTGTTCATGGAGCAGAAACATGGACGTATCTTGCTCTGTTCATGCTACCACCCAAATTAATCAAGAACCCACGGGAGAGACCGCTTGGGAAAATCTCACCTTTAAAGTAAAAAGCGGGACACCACCCTTAACCACTGCCAGGTTAATACAAAGAAAAGAAAGAACTTTTATTATTACAACAATATTCCTGTTGCAAGCATTATGACTAGATGGGAAGGTAACAAAATCTACTCATGGAGAAACTCCCTGGCATGATTTTCCGCAAATACTTTTAACAGAAAAGTTTTTCCATTAAAAGCATTTGCGGAAAAGAGCGTCTAGATTGGCACAGATGCTTTTGCGCAAATCCGTGCCAATCTAGATGCGGTTTTGCGCAAGAAAGCCCCGATCGTCATTTTCACCATCGGGGCTTTTTTGCTCAAAACAGTTTTTAGCTGTCTACACTGGCCCTCTTGCGAAAATACATTTGCGCAAGAAGGCTTTTTCCTGAACGGGAGCATCATAGTATTTGTGCAAGAACACTGACAATCTTACATGAGATCGTCAGTGTTCTTGCGCAAATTCAAGCGGCCAGTGTAGACAGCTGGCAAGTTTTTCCGCAAAAGCAAGTGCTTTTGCGGAAAAACTTGCCAGTCTAGATGCAGCCTATGGGCCTAGAACTTAGTTACACAGAAAAGCCAAAACTTCTTTTAAAACATGTACAGATCTCAGATCCCATACCCAAATCATAAAACAAGAAAACTTGACGGATGTATCTAAACTTTACCCTACTTACAGAAAGTGAAGAATTGTTTCTTGGAGAGAGAGAGAGAGAGAGAGAGAGAGAGAGACGTTCTCTGTAGCTGCAGAGAACTCACACCGAGAGACAAAGGAGGAAAAAACCCAAATTCCTTTGTCCCAGTTTGAAAGTCCTACCTACATTCCTATTGGCCACTCCACCTGGCTAGGTGTAGTTAACCCCTTAGTCCCCAGGCTGCGGGCTAACCCTCATAATCATGACACCATCAAAGACAGATACTCTGTACACGAATCCATAACCAGACTCACGTTCGTAGTATTAGGCCTCGTTCTCAACGACCAGAAGTCAACGCTTCTGCCTACGAAAACCTTAGTGTTCACTGGAGCCCATCTAGATTCAACCATTGCAAGAGCGTACCTACCAACGCAACGATTCTAAGCAATCCAAGGCCTTGTTTTTACCATCACAAATAGCCCCAGAGTTTCAATACTTACCTACCTTCAGCTCACGGGGCATATGGTGGCTACAACTTACATGGTTGCTTATGCGAGTCTCCACTTTCGTTGCCTTCAACTTTGGCTAGTTTCCATCTACTCTCACAGGAAGCGGGACACACGCAGACAGGTGCCCCCACCTACCAATGTCATAACGTCTCTGAAATGGTGGAGCAATTTATTGGAAGGCGCCCCATTCCATCAAGACCAACCTACCACACAGATAACGACCGATGCCTCCCTCATGGGATGGGGAGCTCATATGGGAGACAAATCCGTTCAAGGTCTGTCACGTTACTGGATTTTAAGGGGAGCAGCCAGATCACTGCTGCACTCATGGGGGGGGGGGTATTTGCCCCAAAAGTCTATAAAAGGGGGGCCATGTGAGGTGTCAAACGAAAGCTTATCTTCTACTGATTCTGTCTATGCTATTCACGTAATTGTATAATATCTGTGTGTGGAGTTATAAACATGGACTCTGTATGGATGCTGGAAAATTCTCTGTGGCTGAGCACTGGGCGAGGAAGGCTCAGCCCCTGACTGTGCTAATTAGCAAGGCTCCAGGGACAATAGATCTCTAAGTGCCAGAGACACACCTGAAGGAATGCCTGGATATCTGCACGCCAGCCAGAATAATGGTTGCTAACTTGGGACACAAGGATAGATTGTTGGACCTTGTGACCTTCTCTGGCCAGGAAGATGCCAGGAGAGGTCTATAAGTGCCATGTGGCACCCTCCACTTTGGTCTTCAGTTTTGCTCCTGATCCCAGATGCAGCCTTGCAGGGAACAAGGAGCCGGAAAGAACCGTGGACCCATCCTGACATCAGGTGTGCACCAGAGACTTCTAAGCCAGCAGTTTGTAACAGCTCTGCTAGAGCCTGCATCGAGAACTGGGAGATTCGGTGCATGTAACGTATTCTCCTTCACAACCGCACTCTCCTGCTTTTCGTTCTTGTAGTAATAAACCTTTCGATGGTAGATTCTAAAGGACTGGCCCGGCGTGATCTCATGGGTTAGATCCAGAGTGTACATTGACCTGGGAACTGTGGCTGGTTTCTTGGGACCAGAAAAACCCATCCGGGTAGGTGAGATTGGGTTCTAAAACCCAATGTGTCCTCTTCTGGTCGCATCCCATCAGGCAGCCGGAGACAAGCACAGCAGGCAGCCTTACTCTCTGGCTGAACTTTAACCTCCTTGTCCTCCCATCAGAAGGGATGAAAACACCCCAAACGTCAGCCCTTCACAGCCTCTGTGGTTTGCAGCTGTCTCCCCAGCCTGCTGCTCTCCCCAGTACTGGCCCACGCATACGCCGAGTGCACCAGGGGCGGGCCCCGGGCTGCACACCAGCGGCTGTGGCCAGCACGCGCATGCACCGTGCACCCCGGGGGGCGGTCCCGTGCACCCTGGGGGGGTGGGCCTGTGCCCCACGGGCGGGCCTGCGCCCTGCGCCTGGGGACAGCGCCATGCGCCCAAGCGCAGGGCGCCAAAAGGGGTCGGGCCGGCCCTGCCTACATGGATCACTGCCTGGGGCGCCCGTCCATATAGGCGCCAAATGGCGGTGCAATATCATGGAGGGGTTTGGAGGTGGGGGCGCCGAGTGCATGGTTCGCCGAGGGCGCCAGTGGCTGGCAGCTCGTCTAGGGCCGCCCCTGATCACTGCACCAAGGTGACGGGGGACCATGGACGTGAAAACCTGCTCTACTCCACCACGACAGACCCCAGGGCCCTTTCGGCCTGGCTGGAGAGCCTCAAAGCCAGCCCTGGCCTGGTCTCCTACTCCCTGGTGCCCATGCACACCTGGGTGGGGCTGCCAGGCAGTGAAGGAGTCCACGGCTGGGCAGGGGCGGAGGACATGCCCTGAGCACTGCCTGGAAAGTGCTCCTTGGACCCCCGCAACTGCCCCTGCTTCGGCACCCCCTCAGCAACTCCCCGCGCCGCGCAGGCCGGCGGGGACTGCAGGTCCACGTGCTGCGGGACAAAGGCCCCGTTCCCCAGCGGTGCCGACGTCAAAGCCTTCCAAGGCGGGTGGCTGCAGACGGGCTGCGCTGATCACAGAACGACCCCACAAGGTGCAACGATCCGGACTCCGGGCTAGGGATGCTGCTGGCGCAGCCCGACGTGGAAGTGGAGGTGTGGGGCATCAACCCACGGGGCAAAGGCCTGCGGAGCGTCTGCCAGCCCCGCTGCAAGGTCGGCAGGAGGGTCGCGGGCGCCTGCCTTGTCCCACCTGGCCTCGGAATGTGGTCCTAACCACGCGAGGGCCAGCCCAACCTGCAGGGGAGGGGGAGGGAGCTGAGAGAACTACATGCCTGTGAGAGGCTTAGGGGAGAAAACCCAGGACTCCTGCCCCATTGCTCTAACCACTAGCCCCCACTCCCTTCCCAGAGCTAGGACAGAACCCAGGAGTCTCGGCCCCATTGCGCTAACCACTAGCCCCCACTCCCTTCCCAGAGCTAGGACAGAACCCAGGAGTCTCGGCCCATTGCGCTAACCACTAGCCCCCACTCCTTTCACAGAGCTAGGACAGAACCCAGGAGTCCCGCCCCATTGCTCTAACCACTAGCCCCCACTCCCTTCCCAGAGCTAGGACAGAACCCAGGAGTCCCGCCCCATTGCTCTAACCACTAGCCCCCACTCCTTTCCCAGAGCTAGGACAGAACCCAGGAGTCCTGCCCCCTTGCGCTAACCACTAGCCCCCACTCCTTTCACAGAGCTAGGACAGAACCCAGGAGTCTCGGCCCCATTGCGCTAACCAATAGCCCCCACTCCTTTCACAGAGCTAGGACAGAACCCAGGAGTCCCGCCCCATTGCTCTAACCACTAGCCCCCACTCCCTTCCCAGAGCTAGGACAGAACCCAGGAGTCCCGCCCCATTGCTCTAACCACTAGCCCCCACTCCTTTCCCAGAGCTAGGACAGAACCCAGGAGTCCTGCCCCATTGCGCTAACCACTAGCCCCCACTCCTTTCCCAGAGCTAGGACAGAACCCAGGAGTCCTGCCCCATTGCTCTAACCAATAGCCCCCACTCCCTTCCCAGAGTTAGGACAGAACCCAGGAGTCCTGCCCCATTGCTCTAACCACTAGCCCCCACTCCCTTCCCAGAGCTAGGACAGAACCCAGGAGTCCTGCCCCATTGCTCTAACCACTAGCCCCCACTCCCTTCCCAGAGCTAGGACAGAACCCAGGAGTCCTGCCCCATTGCTCTAACCACTAGCCCCCACTCCCTTCCCAGAGCTAGGACAGAACCCAGGAGTCCTGCCCCATTGCGCTAACCACTAGCCCCCACTCCTTTCCCAGAGCTAGGACAGAACCCAGGAGTCCTGCCCCATTGCTCTAACCAATAGCCCCCACTCCTTTCCCAGAGCTAGGACAGAACCCAGGAGTCCTGCCCCATTGCTCTAACCACTAGCCCCCACTCCTTTCCCAGAGCTAGGACAGAACCCAGGAGTCCTGCCCCATTGCTCTAACCACTAGCCCCCACTCCCTTCCCAGAGCTAGGACAGAACCCAGGAGTCCTGCCCCATTGCTCTAACCACTAGCCCCCACTCCTTTCCCAGAGCTAGGACAGAACCCAGGAGTCCTGCCCCATTGCTCTAACCACTAGCCCCCACTCCTTTCCCAGAGCTAGGACAGAACCCAGGAGTCCTGCCCCATTGCTCTAACCACTAGCCCCCACTCCCTTCCCAGAGCTAGGACAGAACCCAGGAGTCCTGCCCCATTGCTCTAACCACTAGCCCCCACTCCCTTCCCAGAGCTAGGACAGAACCCAGGAGTCCTGCCCCATTGCTCTAACCACTAGCCCCCACTCCTTTCCCAGAGCTAGGACAGAACCCAGGAGTCCTGCCCCATTGCTCTAACCACTAGCCCCCACTCCCTTCCCAGAGCTAGGACAGAACCCAGGAGTCCTGCCCCATTGCTCTAACCACTAGCCCCCACTCCCTTCCCAGAGCTAGGACAGAACCCAGGAGTCCTGCCCCATTGCTCTAACCACTAGCCCCCACTCCCTTCCCAGAGCTAGGACAGAACCCAGGAGTCCTGCCCCATTGCTCTAACCACTAGCCCCCACTCCCTTCCCAGAGCTAGGACAGAACCCAGGAGTCCTGCCCCATTGCTCTAACCACTAGCCCCCACTCCCTTCCCAGAGCTAGGACAGAACCCAGGAGTCCCGGCCCATAGCTCTAACCACTAGCCCTCACTCCTTTCCCAGAGCTAGGACAGAGCCCAGGAGTCCTGGCTCCCTGCTGTCTTTCCCCCACTCGAATCCTGTAGACCGCACTCCCTTTAGGGGCTTTGCCTTATATAGGCACCGAGGATCCCCCACCTCACCCACTGTCCCAGGTTTCGCATGTGCTGTCAGGTTACCCTAAACTTTGCACTGAAGTCCCAGTTTACAAAAAGCCCAACTAAATCACCCCGTAAAGAAACCCCCCCCCAGTCACACCCGCCACTTTCGAAAACCCGTGTCATTTTCTTATAAACCCCAAACCCAATGACTTTCATTGTCAGTGAACTTGTAGCGCCCCCTGCTGCCTTCGCTCAGCAATGTCCTCTCCTGGCCTGCCACACACGGATTTCCCCAGCTAGCCTTTGTCCTTGTAAAGCATTAACCGAGGGGTCATACCCTGGGGCTGCTGTGAGCTGAGCGCGAAAGGAATCCCTGGAGTCCCTCCGACTCTGCAG
Source organism: Pelodiscus sinensis (assembly GCF_049634645.1). Taxonomy (NCBI): domain Eukaryota; kingdom Metazoa; phylum Chordata; order Testudines; family Trionychidae; genus Pelodiscus; species Pelodiscus sinensis. Next base: position 133,860,911 of record NC_134714.1, on the reverse strand, counting down.
AGTTAACTTCTCACTCTCCTTCCCTTACTCACTTGCTTCGTTCTTCTCTTATTTGCCTGGGCCAGATCCTACTTTCTCTGCTGAACGATCCCTTTTCCAGGGACACAGAGTTCCTTAACTAGCCATCACACCTCCTGGTTCCTATTTGGGTAAATCCAGGGCTACGTCCAGACTGGCAGGATTTTCCAGAAATGCTTTTAACGGAAAAGTTTTCACCCTCATCCTCTTTATAACAGCCTTGAGAATAGTTAAAGACTATTCCCGAGCCCCTAGTCTTTTCTTAAGGCTAAACACGCCCAGTTTCTTCACCTTTCCTCATACAGCAGGTTTTCCAAACCTTTTCTCAGATTGTGTTGTTCTTCTCTATTCTCCCCAATACAGGCAGTCCCTGGGTTACATGGATCCGACTTACATCAGATCCCTACTTACAAACGGGGTGAGGCAACCCTGCACTAGCTGCTTCCCCCCAGCAGGCCAGGGAGACGCGAAGCTAGTGCCCCTCCCCAGCAGACCAGGGAGATGCGGAGCGGCTTTTCTCAGCAGACACCTCATCTTGAGAATAAAGGACTGAGGGAAGTGAGGTTTGGGAGAATAAAACTGAGCTCTGGAGAAATGTTTGGCTAGAGTTTCCCCTACAATATGTACCAGTTCCGACTTACATACAAATTCAACTTAAGAACAAACCTACAGTCCCTTTCTTGTACGTAACCCGGGGACTGCCTGTACATCAACATCTTCCTGAAAGCACAGGATCCAGAGTTGGGAATAGTTCTCCAGCTGAAGCCTCACACACGGGCTGTGTCTAGACTGGCCAGTTTTTCGAATTAGGCTAACTCAAACTACCGTTACTCCTTGTGGAACGAGGTGTACCGGTAGTTCGAATTAGAAAGCCTAATCCAAACTACCTACTCCGTGCTGCGTGTAGCCGCAGGCATGGAGTCCAAACTACCGGGGATTTAAAAATGGCAGCACCCGGCAAGATACAAATGAAGCCCGGGATATTTAAATCCCGGGCTTCATTTGCAACTTCGATTGACTACATTAACCACCCTAGTTCGAACTAGGATGGTAGTGTAGACATACCCCCATGTAGCTATTTGTTGGAAAAAACCCGTTTTGTGCAAGATCCTGTAAACCTCATTTTTTGAGGAATAATGGATCTTGTGCAAAAGGAATTTTTTGTTCCTGACAAATCATAGAATCATAGAATCATAGGACTGGAAGGGACCTCGAGAGGTCATCGAGTCCAGCCCCCCCGCCCTCAAGGCAGGACCAAGCTCCGTCTACACCATCCCTGACAGATGTCTATCTAACCTGTTCTTAAATATCTCCAGAGAGGGAGATTCCACCACCTCCCTTGGCAATTTATTCCAATATTTGACCCTGTCTACATGGGGCTTTTTACGGCAAAACCTCTTCTGCAAAAAGGATCGGCAGAGGATATGCAAATGAGAGTACAATTTGCATCTCTTCTGCTGCAAAAAAATGGCAGTGCAGACATAGCCCTCTAGGTTACCTTCCTCATCCAGTAAGGACCCCCCCACCCTCTCTGATCACCCTCTTCTTGCTAACATGCCTGGAGAAACCTTTCTTGTTTCCCTTCACGTCCCTTGCTAGCTGCAATTCCAATCATGATTACAACCCTGCATTCTTGAGCAATACATTTATATTCCCTAGTCATCCGTTCAAGTTTCTACGTCTTGTAAGCTTGATTTTTATGTTTAAGCTCACCAGGTATTTGCCTTGGCATCTGCATTGGCACCGGTTCAGCCCCTGGTACAAAAAGCCCAAAGACAAGACCTCCAATAAAACAAGCTCCCAAAACACCCCCCCAATGCTCAGAAAATTAAAGAAACTTTTGAAAAAAGCAGGCCGGGTTCAGCCAGGTACGAGCTGGTGCCCTCTGCTACCTCCCCTGGGAATGCCCTACCTGCCCACCTCCGACTGTGTCCTTGTAAAGCATAGATTCCCAAATTGGGGGGGCATGCCCCCAGGGGAGTGTAAGCAAAATTCCTGGGGGGGCATGAAGCGACCCAGCCCTCCCCCCATCACCTCTGCCAAGAAAGAGCCTGGTCCGTCCCTGGAGTACTGGCACCTATTTTTTTACGCTGGTCCTGGGAATTAAAGGGGCCCCGCTCCTTTTTTTTTTTGCTCAGCAAGCAAGAGACATGAGAGTTTCTCAAAAGTCAAACACGAGGGCGTGGTGCTGAAAAGTTTGGGAACCCCTGTTATAAAGCATTAACTGAGGGCTGCTGTGGGGGTGAGCTCACTGTACCCCCACCAGCGCCCTGTGCGCCCCCTCCCTACAGCTTCTCCTCACTTCTCCATCTCAGGAGCTTTGGGGTCCCCCATTCTCCCACGCCCGGGCTTTTTGCCCCCTTTTCCTGACTTCTCTTCCTGTCACAGAGCTCAGTGGTTACAAGTATCAGAGCCCAGACGGGCCCAGACCAAAGGTCCATGTAGCCCGGTGTCCTGCCTGCTGACGGGTGCCCCAGACAGCGTGAGTGGAACAGGGAATCAGCCAGTGATCGGCCCCCCCACCCCTAGCTCCTGGCAAACAGACGGGGGACACTGGATAACAGCCTGGGTCACACCCATTTATGGGCCATCCCCGTTACAATCGGCATCCCTTGGCCCGGAGCTGACCCTGCGGGTGAAGGTGCTGACATTTCACATGCCATAGGGACACGGGCCGGAGTGACTGGGCCCTGCTGGGACGCTGCCAGGGGTTAAGCCAGCCCCAGGATCAGGGGGCTGGTTGGTTCCAGGGGGGAGGAAATGGGGACTTTCCCTGGAGGGGGTGACATCCTTTTTTTTAACCCAGCAGCCGCGTGCCATTCCCCACCCCAGGGCTGTGAGCTGCAGCTGCCTCTGGGGTGGAGCAGAGGGACCTGTCAGCCTGTGGGCATTTCCTACCCATTTCAAAGCCAGAAGCAGCAAGGGGCCCGGCTCTTCGTGGCCACGGGAGTCACGTGCTGCCGGGAAGAGCCGGGGGAGAGGCAGCGCCGGGCCGGGGCCAGAAGCCCCCGCAGCAGAGCGCCCTGCACAGCTCCCGGCCCGGCCGGGGACAGCGTGAGAGGCGAGAGGCAGGGAGCTGAGCCCGGTGCTGAGGGACACGACCGTCTGATTCACACTGGTGCCCAAACCAAAACTCACAGGCTGGGGGAGGGGCGCCGGGTCTGAGTGTGGGCGGGGCTCAGGCTGGGGGGTGCCGGCTCTGGGGTGGGGCAGAGGGTGGGGTGCAGAGCTGTGAGGGGCGCTCCGGGGCCAGGCTGCTCTGGCCATGACGGGGGGACACGGTCCGGGTCCAGGCGCACTGCCTGAGGCAGGGCGACGTCTCCCTTGTGTCGTGAGGGTTGAGCCGGGCCGAGCTCCGGGAGATGCTGCCCGTCCCGTCTCCCAGGAGACACCACCCGGGGAACACGCACCCAAGGTTAGGGAAGACGCGGCAGAGACACGCCGCAGCCACTGGAGACACGCAGCCCGGCCCTGCCCCGAGCAGCCGCAGCGAGACCGAGCCAAGAGGTCTCCGCGCCGGGCCGGTTGGTTTGGTCGGACGCGTGCCTGGTGATTCCATCGCTACATGAGCTGCAATTGCCAATTAGCCTCCGGTTCCTGCAAGCGCCAGGCCGGAGGGGAGGCCGGGCCAGACACGTCTCCAAGAGACGCAGAGAGAGGAAGAGGGGGAGGGAAGGAAGAGCAGGAGGGAGGGGGCCGAAAAGCCTCGTCTCACCTCGGGATGCTTGGGATTTAGCCAGAGCCAACATGTTACCTGGGTCCTTCCATCTGGCCTGATCCCGGCTCAGCTCCAAGGCCCAGCACAATGAAGGAGGCGTGGCTCTAATATGCCCCTCCCCCCAGTTTGTCCACCAATCCGACTTCATTCCCAAATTGCCGATTTCGGTCCATTCGTTCCTGTTCTCCGGGGGGACGGGGCATCTCCAAGCCCGGCCCGGGCAGGGGGGCAGGGTCAGCTCGCTCAGCCACGGCTGCCACCCTGGAAGCCAGACACAAGTGAGGGATCCGGGCACGGGCCCAGGTTGGGTGACATCAGCCCCGGCGATTTAGCTGCAGCTGATGGAGGATCAAGAGGGGGGGCTGTTCCCAACCCCGCGTCTTGCTCAAGACCGTGTCGAGACCAGAGGTCAGCGCAGCTTCGGGGTGCGGGAGGGGGTCAGAGCCACATCAGAGCAGGGCTGAGCCCTGTGCAGATGGATCCCAGTTCTGATCCACTCACTCCGGGCTCGAACACAGACAGTACCCAGCTGGAGCATTGCAAAGCTGGTTCAGGGTCTGCTTTGCTGTGCGGAGGGGCGGTCACCCCAACTCTGCCTCGTCTGGGGGAGACCAGGGGATCTGTCCCAGCAGGACAGGGCAGTGGGGAGCCCTGATCCCTCTCTCCTTGCCTCGGTTCCGTAAGGCCAGCCATGGCTGAGTGAGCCGTCCCCAGTCTGCTCCCTGGCTTCTTATGCATGATCCAGGGGGACGGACGTGGGAATGAACCAATCAGAACTAGGGGGATGGACACACGGTCTGATTGGTGGATAAAATTGGGGGCGGAGCTATTGTGGCCACTGCCCCCTGTTGGAGAGAACGTGGGGGTGGCGATGGAGATACCATGTGGACACACAGGAGCAAGTTTCACCTTCCTGGCAGCCGCCTCGACCATCTCCTGGACTCCAGGGCTTTCGAGGGTGGCTGAGAATCTGTATTGAAGTGTCACCTGGACGTGAACCTAGACAGCTCCCCCCCACAGCCCTGCAGGAACCTGGGGCAGGCTCCGTACCTGCATGCTGTGGGCCCAGGCGGGTCGCCCGGCTGCTCCGCGTGGCTCTGCTCCAGCCATGGGGGCAGGAGGTTGGACGGACAGAGACTTCACAAGCTGCTCCCAGCCAAATGTCCCAGCTGCTGTCTGGAAACCGTCCAATGGGAACGGAGAGATTTTGCTGGGGGCGGAGCAACACGGGATGCCTTCCCTCCTGTCACTGGGTGTGGGGGAGTCCCCGGGCCCTGCCCCCCATCCGCAGCCAGACGGGACTCTCAGCCGACCGGTAGAATGGAAGGTTTATTGGTTGGCAGGGACACAGTGTAGCACAGGGACCCAGAGCAGCCAGTATCTTCGGGGAGAAGGGGTCCCCCCCGCAGCCCCCTTTGTTCCCTTTCCTGGCCCAGGAGGTTACCTGCTGTCTCCTGGCCCTCAGGACGGAGAGGCTGCATATTCCTCCCCAGTGAGTCCTCCCCAGCCTCCCCCTCCTCGTCCAGATAGTGTGGCAGTGCCCGGGGAAACTGAGGCACCCACCCACACACAGAGTCATTGCAGAACAGATCACACCGCCCCCCACAAGGCAAAGAGAGCGAACCCAGAAGCAAGCAGAATTCACACAGTCCCTGCTCCATCCCCGCCTCCCGCCCCTGCCCAGTGTCCGGAGCAGAGAGCAGCCGGATGTTCAAGTGTGAGCTGCTCTGTGCACAAGGGTCCCAGCGAAGCAGCCACAGGCCAGATCCGGTGCCTTGGAGGGGTGAATCTGGCCCGCTGGCCACCTCTTGCCCCGCCACCTTAGCCCCTCACCGGCACGTACTCCCAGCAGCTGTCCCCCCCCAGGTGGGGCCTGCACTCCAGCGAGTAGGAAAACACCACATGGCCCCATTCCAGGTGGCAGAGGAGCATGCCCCTCCGGACAGCCTTGAGATGGGCGCTGCAGGTTCCCAGCAGGTCGTCTTCCCACCGGTCTTTGTCCCACACCTCCACGTGCAGTTCAGGCCACACCGGCAGCGTCACCTCCCCGAAGTCCATGTCGTGGTCCCACTCGGGGTTGTTGTCGTTGTCAATGTGGCCCGTCTGCAGCTCCCGGCCTCGGAAGAAGACCTTGACGTAGGCATCGGTGGCAGTTATGTGGTCCCCCCACAGGTCCCTGCCCCACTGCACGTGGACACTGAGCCGGGCCAGGCCCCGCCGGAGGGGGCAGCACGTGGAGTCGGTGAGGGAGCTGCTGGAGCAGTGACATTTGCAGGAGTCGACGGAGCCGCCTTCTGGGCAGTGCTGCGGGCACCTCCTCCTCAGCCCCCGCTCAGCCACGTACTCCTTCACTGCCTGCCTCAGCGCCTCCCGCCGAGGGTCTCCCGGCCCCACCAGGGTGTGGATGGGCGCCAGGGAGTAGGAGACCAGGCCGGGGCTGGTGTGGAGGCTCTCCAGCCAGGCTGAGAATGTCGTGGTGTTCTGGGTGGTGGAGAAGAGTTCCTGGGTGTGGCTGTCCCCCCCCGTCACCTCGATGTGCTTCTCCAGGTAGGGCACCGGGGAGCTCAGCCTGCCCTGGCTGCTTGGCTCGCGGGCGTGGGAGCCATCGAGGAATGGGTTCAAGCCCAGGGCTTGCAGGAATTCAGAGGCCAAGCGCGTCTTGATTTCAATGTCTGTCAGCCGGTCCAGCGCGGCCAGGCAGGTCGGGACGGCCGTCAGCTGCCGCACACGCCCGCCCAGCGCAGGCAGCATTGCATAGTGGGTGCCGTACTTGGCCAGAAAGGGCTGGTATGTGGACAGCTTGTAGGCGAGTGGAAGCGTGCCCAGGTCCCGGGAGAAGAGGGACGTCAGAGAGGGGCTTTGTGTGAGCTGCACCCTGCCCAGAGGGGAAAGAGAGAGGAGTTGGGGGAGGAGTTAGAAGCCAATCAGAGACCTTCCCCCAGCACAGACTGACCCACTTCCCTAGTTCCGCTTACTGGCTTCACTGGTATGTGTGTGGGGCTCAGCAAGAGGTGCTCTCCCCTCGCAGTAAGTGCTGCCCCATTGCCCCAGTGCAGCAATAGAGGGAGCTGCACGGCCGGGAGCAGGGCAGAGGCTCAGCAGTGGGCGCTGTGCTGCAGGGGGCGGGGCGGGGGCCCAGCAGGGGGCGCTGTGCTGCAGGGAGCGGGGCGGGGGCCCAGCAGGGGGCGCTGCGCTGCAGGGAGCAGGGTGGGGGCCCAGCAGGGGGCGCTGTGCTGCAGGGGGCGGGGCGCGGGCCAGCAGGGGGCGCTGTGCTGCAGGGGGCAGGGCGGGGGCCCAGCAGGGGGCGGTGTGCTGCAGGGGGCGGGGCGGGGGCCCAGCAGGGGGCGCTGTGCTGCAGGGGGCGGGGCGGGGGCCCAGCAGGGGGCGCTGTGCTGCAGGGGGCGGGGCGCGGGCCAGCAGGGGGCGCTGTGCTGCAGGGGGCAGGGCGGGGGCCCAGCAGGGGGCGGTGTGCTGCAGGGGGCGGGGCGGGGGCCCAGCAGGGGGCGCTGTGCTGCAGGGGGCGGGGCGGGGGCCCAGCAGGGGGCGCTGTGCTGCAGGGGGCGGGGCGGGGGCCCAGCAGGGGGCGCTGTGCTGCAGGGAGCAGGGCGGGGGACCTACCGGGGGATTCTCACCTGTAAAACACACAGGACACCTCATTGAGCACAAACATGTACTTGTCCTGCTGCTCCTTCTCGTAGGCGAAGCTGGCGAGCGGGGATCGCGCCCCCCCCAGGGCCAGGTCTTTCGTCTCCTCCGTCAGACCCAGCTCCTTCTTCCAGTCGCTGGTCACAGCCGATGCCACGGCCTGGGCCACGGCCACAGCCGACTCCTCCACCGAGCTTCTCACCTCCTGTTTGCAGGCAACGGTTTCCTTCCAGTCCACCACGGCCAGCGGCATCTTCCTGTCCTGCCGCGGGGTCTGGCACAGGGTGCAGGTGCCATCAGGGCCCTGCCACAGGCTGGTGTCCAGCACGGAGGCCTCCGTCCAGCCCAGCGTGGTGATGTCGATGCCCTTCCCCACCAGGCTGTGCCAAGGCATCGAGGGCGTCGTCTCTCTGCACTTCTCAGCCGTGGCGGTGTAGCAGTAGGGGGAGACTCCAGGGAGAAAGAGGAGGAGCGGGATGAAGATGCTGCAACTCAGCATGGCTGGTACCAGGGCGCCCTCACCAGGGAGCGGCTTTCTGTGTCTGAGCCTCCCTAGTGGGAGAGAAACAGAGAGAGCCTTCATTAATGGGAATCCAGTGGCAGGGAGTTCCGCAGGCACCACACACGCTACCAGCATCCCAGCAACATCCAGGCTGATAGAACTCTCCCTGCATGTGAGAGGAAAGATTCCAACAACCTATGTTAAAGTCGGCCCACCCCTCTGAATCTAACAGAGAATTGATGCAGGAGGTGAGCAGTGCAGGGGCTTTGACACACAGAAGCCGGAAGTTCTGATTCTGTCCACTAGGTGGCACTTGGGTTTGTAGTGTGTAGAAGGGCGTATAAAACACAGATGGGTGAGTAGTTTTCATTCCATGCAATGGACAAGCTGCTGTGCACATCCCCACCCCCACCCCCGGGTGCATCTCCCCTCCTTGTGTCAGGATCCTTTAAGGTGACATAGGCCATCGGGTGCCAGCAACGCCCCCTGCCCTGGGCATCGGCCAAACCAGACTCCCCCTGCGTAGATGGATCAGTGGACACAGATCAGGCATTAAGAGCAGCAACATACAAAAGGCCCCCGGTACAATTTCAGACTTGCAAGCTGCCAGCCTGAGACAGAAACCTCCAAACACAGACCGGAGAGAGATTCTGCTGAGCTGGGATTCGGGTGCAAACTGGACTCCCCGAGCCAAGGTCTAAACACGCCCCGGGAGCCGTTCTCCCAATGCACTGGGGAATTTCCCGCTCACGTCCTCGTCCCTTCTCCCCCTGCTGGAGATGAGCCACCGCCAGGCCGGTTCGGTTAGCTCTGGGGTCACTCTGCCTGGCTGCTTTCTTTCTTTCTTTCTTTCTTTCTTTCTTTCTTTCTTTCTTTCTTTCTTTCTTTCTTTCTGCAGTGGCTGAGGACGTGAGTTGCAGCTCCCAAGGCTCATGCCCTAATCCCCTCCTACGTGTGTCAGTCTTTAGTCCACCAGCGGGAAGGTGCCTGGGGCCAGATCCTGATCATCCTGGTCCCATTGGACGTCTGCCGTGGGGTACGATGGGCGAGGGAGGGGAAACTGGGCACCCACACTCCTGGGTCCTCTTCCCGCCCTGAGAGGGAGGTGAGGACAAGAGCAAGTGCAGGATGGGGCTGGAACTATGGACTCCTGGGTTGTTTCCCTCACACAGGGAAGGGAGCGGGGTCTAGTGGTTAAAGCAGACTGGGGCGGCCAACTCGTTACAGACGAAGAGCCAAACTAGTGGTGGATACAGTTAGGGGCGGCCCATGACTATAGGCCGACTTGGCTGTCGCTTAGGGCACCGCCTTCAACGGGGCACCCGGGGCACCCAATGATGATGTCACGGGGTGCACAGTGCACCCAATGATGATGTCACGGGGCGCACAGTGCACCCAATGATGATGTCACGGGGCGCACAGTGCACCCAATGATGATGTCACGGGGCGCACAGTGCACCCAATGATGATGTCACGGGGCGCACAGTGCGCCCACTGATGATGTCAATCCATTGACGGCCGTGCGGGAGGGGGCGCCGATTGTGCGTTCCGCCTGATGCACCAGCTGCCACAGCTCGCCTCGGGCCGCTCCTGGATACAGTGCAAAGAGCCAAGGGAAGAAATGTGTTGAGGAAAAAAAAAGCCCCAGGTGCCGTTTGGTCAAGCAAAAAAGAAAAAAACCCAGTTTGCCCTTTTAAGAGTAAAGCAGCCATTGCCCTTTTAAGTCAGCCGTTTGGAAGTCTGCTCGGGATGCTCCGACTCCGGCTCCGTCTCCTTCAGAGAGAAACATGCAACTCCTTCCAGAGCCGCGACTGTGGGTGCGAGTGCGGGAGCCTCCATGTTTTCTTTTAAGAGCTGCACGTGGCTCACGAGCCGCAGGTTGGCCACCCGTGTCTTAGACACTCCGGCTTCTCCAGTACCACAACCCGCAGCGCACCTGGCACAGATGAAAGTTAGGAAACCCAGTCTCCCCAGATCCAGACAGGTTCTCCCAACGCAACGGAGCAGCCACAGTCCCCGGTCAATTTATACCCCAGATTTTATGCAACCCAACCCGCCGGGCCCGTCCTCTAGCATCCAACATGGAAGGGTTATGAGGAAAAGAGAGAAGAGGCCGAGAGTGAAATCAGTGAAGGACTCGAATTCCATCCCCCCAGCAATGCAGGGATCCTGGCGCAGGCGTGTCGCCGGGATGGGATATTCTGCTATCACAAGTCTCCGGGACACGCCCTGTGCTGGGAGGGGCCGTCAGTCCTGCCCGGCTCAGTTCCTAGCAGAGATGCTCCTGCAGGGAGGAGCCGGAGCGAAGCCCAAATGGAGGAATCTCCAGGGGCCGTTTTCTCCCCTTGCCCACGTGGCGGGAATCCCGTGGCTCTTGTGTTGTTTGTCACAGGAGCAAGTCCCTTGTCCAGGCGTGACTCCGCCCGGCAGCCGTGGCTCAGACGCTCTTCTGCAGAGTCACAGCAAAACTCCTCAGCTGGGGATGGGCCCCCCCGAACGTCCACGGCCCGCCCAGAGCCTCGACTCGCCGGCCCATCGGCCCTGCCACCCTCGGTGGGGACGCCTGTTGTGTCTCCCAGAAGCAAACCCCTGCGATCCCAGCACGGAGCCGACACGCCTCCCCTCCGCACACAGCCCACAGGCAGGGGAGCAGGACAGACAGACGCAGCAACGCACAAGCTTTCCCTAGACACCCACGGAGCCCACTTGTACCCCATGGAGCCCACTTGTACCCCACGGAGCCCACTTGTACCCCACGGAGCCCAGTGTGCGCCAGAGTCGCTGCAGGCAGCCGGCCGTGGTTGTGGCTGGGTTTTGTGTGTTCACATGAGAATCCCAACACGTCTCAACAACCGTCCCTTGCACTTTGGCCCCACTGGAGAACTTCCGGGCGTGGGGAGAGCCAGGGCACTGGGAAAGAGACAAGGGGGCAGAGCAGAGGGACCCCTCCCTCGGCCCCTGGCACACGCGGCCCTGAGCCCCCGACCTGTGTCTGCTCCAGGGTGTGGGTGGTTCTGAGTCCCTCTCTCGCCCCCGTGTGTGCCAGGATCATCGGAGGGAGGGAGGGGGAACGAGGCCCTCTGCCCTGGCTGTGTGCATAGAATTGGGGGGCCTCTGCCCCTCACCTTGCCCCCGTGTGTGTGCTGGGATGTGGGGCCAGGCAGGAACGATTCCTGGGGCAGGGGCGCTGGGGCAATGGGGAGTGGTGGGAGATGTGGGGGGGCAGGTGGAGTAGAAAGGGGGGGAAGGAGGAGATCGGGGGTTCAGGGCTCAGAGGGGTCAGTGCTGGGGGGACAGAAGGGGAGACACCAGGGCGGTGGAGTCAGCTCTGCACTTTGCTTGGGAAGTTCCCTCCTTTGCCCGGGCACCTCCCCTGCCCCCCCCCCCCCCGCGTTTCCCCGTGTCCGGCACGTACCTGTTCTGTGCCCAGGCCGGAGGGATCCAGCGCCCAGACTCCCTGCCGCCGGGTTTGCCGGGTGCCCTCTAAATACAGCCCCAGGCGCTGGGGGCTGGTGTTCCCAGGGATGCTCCGCCCCCTCCCCTCGGGCCCCCCCTTCTCTCCGCCCACCCCGTGGTGCCTGGCCCAGACACTGACCCTCCCCCCCCCCCCCGCTTTCCTCCCTCCAGTCCGGGAAAAGGCAAACCCTGACCGGCCGCCCCTCCCCCTGCCCCCGGTGAGCCCCCGGCCCCCCCAGAGCCTGGGCAGACCCCCCTCTGCACCTGTCCGGGCTGGCAGAGCCTGAGTCCTTCCCCTCTGGTGCCAGGGCTGCGGGGCCCAGTCCCCTCCCCGCCGCACCCAGGGCCGGAGGGGCCCCCCGCCCACCCCAGCCGGCCCAGAGCTCCGCAGTCCCAGGCTGGCTGGTGCCCTGGGGGGGGTGCGTGGGGCGCCCTTCAAGGCTCTGCAAAGGCGGTGGAGGGGGGGTGTCACACTGAGCCGTGCCTGGAGGGTGACCTCAGAGCATCTGCTGCCTCCTGGGCCCCCCCCCCATTCCTATCTTCCTGCTGCCACTTCCCACCCTCCACCCCACCCCCCCAAGGCCTCCCCCCATCCCCTCTCTGCTCTCCGGCCTCCCCGCCTGCCAAACGTCTCAGCAGCAGCAGTGGCTGCTTCAGTCCCTGGCGGCGTGTGCCCAGGGCACCGTGAGCTCCAGGCAGCGCTGGCTCTGGCAGCCCCAACCCCGAGGCTGCCCTGCTGCCTGCTCCCCCTCCCGGCCAGCGTCCCCTGGGAACCAAGCGCTTGTGCGGCCCCTCCGGGGAGATGCCCGTGCTGCCCACCTCACTAACAGCGTTTTTGTTCTACGGGTGGTGCACCTTGCAGAGGCATTGACACACAGAAAAAAATATTCCGCACATAAGTGGAAAAAAACTGCTAATAGGTGAAAAACATTAGAGGGAATATTGTGGCCGGCCGTGCTGCTCAGTTCCTCTGCTCCCCTGCCAGCTTCCCTACCCTGCTCTGGCACCTACAGCCATAATCAGAGCCCCCACCAACTGACTGACACCCCCAAAAATCTTAAGGCTCTTCCCCTCGGGGTCCCTGGGTGGGGCCCTGAACCCTCCTCCTGTCTGATCATTTCTTGTCCCTTGGATTTAGATGAATTTTAGGCTCAGTGGTTTCTCCCCCCTGAGCTGGGCAGGACACGTGGGTGCCTGGTGGGTGGGATCCGCACCCCCACTGTCCCAGGAGGGATCCCCACCCCCACTGTCCCAGGACTGCGATTGGTGGGTTTGGTTCCTACAGCGTAAACAAAACTGAAGCGCCAATTGGAAGCTGAAAGTAAAAATTTTCCAGGGATGCTGGCTCCAGCCTCGGCATTTCCCAGAAACCGCCCAGCTGCAGGGCGGGGTGCTGGGGCAGGGGGGCACACAGAGCCCAAAGGTCACCGGCCTTCCCCTGCTGAGCCCAGGCCTGACGCACTGCGGGCCGGCGCTGGGGCAGCGCGGTTGCTGCTCGGGTGGTCACAGAAGTGGGGGCCGAGCTCTCGCAGGGCCGGGAAAGGACAGATCCCAGGCTGTCGGCCCCAGCCCCTGCGGCCAGCCCAGAAGCTGCCTGTGTCCCTGGTAGCCCCAGGCCGGATGGAGGGAGCGCGCTGGCTGCAGCACCTGTAGGCGGCCGGTGAGGACTCCCCCTGCAATCGCCGGTTGGCTGCCAGCAGCGGATCCTCCCGCCTACCCGGCCTCGTTCCTCACCGCCGGTTGTCTGTCTGCAGGGCTGGGGTGGCCCATGACATGGGTAAGGGAGAATAGAGACGCCCCAGTGGCCGGGCCCTGGGGAGGGCTGGGGTACCGTGTGGCAGCCTGACTTTCACAGCCACCCGGCAGGGCTGGGGCCGGGGCTACAGCATGGCAACCCCAGCCCTCCAAGTGGCCAGCAAGGCTCAGGCTGGATTGGCCGGGGCCAGGGCTGCGGATTGCCTTCCCCATCCCGGCCTGTGCTGCAGGGGACGGCCGCCATTCAGGTAATGTTGGATCCTCCGGCGTGCTCTGCGGACACAGCGCAGGAGTTGGGGGGGAGCTTGTCACCCCAGAGGTGATGGGGCCGGTGGAGCGAGCGCTGAGCTCCCTGCTTCAGACTCTGTTTCCATCAAAAGTTGCCAGATGGTTTCTGAAAAAATACCAAAAACAAAAAAAAACCACTCTAAGAAAAATGTGTTGAGCAAAAAAAGGCCCCCGGGAATTGTTACGCAAAAAACAACCCCAGCACCGGGGCCCTGTTAAGAACCACGTGGTGAGTCTTTTAGCCCTGACAAGCTGCTGGTGGCCACCCGCCATCTTTCCTCCCTGTGTGGGGCCGGACAGCTTCCCTGATGAACCCGGTGGGCACTAGGGATGCCAGGCTGCCTCCGTATTCAGCCGGACAGCATTGTAGGTGTCTGGTATTTTCTGAATTATTTTACCAGACAGGAGGCAAAAATTCCCACATACCGGACACCTGGCAACCGTATTTCCATCTCGAGAGGGGAGAGATCAGGGCAGAGCTGCACATCGGGCAGGTTCATGAATCCTTCTCCCACCCTGGTGGGCGTGTGGGGAGAAGACAGGGCCCTGCAGGGCCACAGTCCTGAACACGTGGAAAGCCCGGGGTTGCCAGGTGTCCGGTATTGACCCAGACCGTACGGTATTTTCACATTCTGTCCGGTAAAAAAATTCAGAAAATACCAGACACCTGAAATGTCCGACATTTTCTGATTTTTTCCCTGCAGGAGGTAAAAATATCAGCCTCTCTGCGTAAAAACCGGACCCCTGGAAACCTTACAGACACTCAGCAACCAGGTTACCCGGTTCTGCAGGACAACTGCCTGGCCCGGAGCCAGAAAACAAGATGGCCACCAGCCGCCACTAGCCTGTTATAGCCAAAGAGCCTCAAGGACGTTTCTTAAAGGGGCCATGCTGGGTTTTTTTAAATGATTTTATTTTGCTTACTAAGTCTGGGGTCCATTTTATTATGTTCAAGAACGTTGGTCTCCCCTTTTTTTCTGAACAGATTTTTTCCCCCGGTGGTTTTTTTTGGAAGGGGGGGAGGTTGGTATTTTTGATTAAACCATCTGGCAACCCGAGTAAAGCCCGGCCCCAAGCCCCCCAACTCTCTCAGGACAGACCGTGCCCCCAGCTTGCCGCTTTGCTCACAGGCCACGTGTCCTGACCACTTTTCGCTTTATCACTCTCCTCTGGACTCTCGCCATGTGTCCACGTCCTCCCAACGTGCCCCTCCCAGGGCTGGGCCGGCTCTCTAGCTACGGCCTCGCCCGCTTTGAGTGCAACAGAGAAACCGGCTCTCCAGGCCTCCGTACGGCCCTCCCTGTGGGGCACCCGCCAGCAGGCAGGACACCGGGCTACATGGACCTTTCGTCTGGCCCCGTCTGGCCGCTCTGATGTTCATAACCTCTGAGCTCTGTGACAGGGAAAGGGGGGCAACGAGGGGCTCCCAGAGCCCTGGCATGGGGGAATGGGGGACACACAGAGCCCCTGATATGGGGGAAAGGAGTGGGGGGGGTGCACAGAGCCCCGACATAGGGGGAGGAAGGAATGCCAGAGGGCTCTGGGGGTACAGAGATGGCAGGGGAGAGTGTTCCCAGGGGAGGCACTAGGGGGTGCCAGAGCAGCAGCCAGCAGGGCCCCAGGAGGGCAGGGGAGGGTGTTCCCAGGGGAGGCACCAGGGGGCGCCAGAGCAGCAGCCAGCAGGGCCCAGGGGGCAGGGGAGGGCGTTCCCAGGGGAGGCACCAGGGGGCGCCAGAGCAGCAGCCAGCAGGGCCCCAGGGGGCAGGGGAGGGCGTTCCCAGGGGAGGCACCAGGGGGCGCCAGAGCAGCAGCCAGCAGGGCCCCAGGGGGCAGGGGAGGGTGTTCCCAGGGGAGGCACCAGGGGGCGCCAGAGCAGCAGCCAGCAGGGCCCCAGGGGGCAGGGGAGGGTTTTCCCAGGGGAGGCACCAGGGGGCGCCAGAGCAGCAGCCAGCAGGGCCCCAGGGGGCAGGGGAGGGTGTTCCCAGGGGAGGCACCAGGGGGCGCCAGAGCAGCAGCCAGCAGGGCCCCAGGGGGCAGGGGAGGGCGTTCCCAGGGGAGGCACCAGGGGGCGCCAGAGCAGCAGCCAGCAGGGCCCCAGGGGGCAGGGGAGGGTGTTCCCAGGGGAGAACATAAGAATGGCCGTACTGGGTCAGACCAAAGGTCCATCTAGCCCAGTATCCTGTCTGCCCACAGTGGCCAGCACCAGGTGCCCCAGAGGGGGTGGACCGAAGACAATGATCAAGCGATTTGTCTCCTGCCATCCCTCTCCAGACAAACGGGCCAGGGACCCATTTCTACCCCCTGGCTAATAGCCTTTAATAGACCTAACATCCATAAAAGCCTCTCTTTAAACTCTGTTCTAGTCCTAGCCTTCACAGCCTCCTCTGGCAAGGAGTTCCACAGGTTGACTACACGCTGTGTGAAGAAGAACTTTCGCTTATTAGTTTTAAACCTGCTCCCCATTAATTTCATTTGGTGTCCTCTAGTTCTTGTATTATGGGAACTAATAAATAACTTTTTTTATTCACCATCTCCACACCACTCATGATTTTATAGACCTCTATCATATCCCCCCTCAGTCTCCTCTTTTCCAAACTGAAAAGTCCCAGTCGCTTTAACCTCTCCTCACATGGGACCCGTTCCAAACCCCTAATCATTTCAGTTGCCCTTTTCTGAACCCTTTCCAAGGCCAAAACATCTTTTTTGAGGTGAGGAGACCACATCTGTACACAGTATTCAAGATGTGGACGTACCATAGTTTTATACAGGGGCAGTAAGATATTCTGGGTCTTATTTTCTATCCCTTTCTTAATAATTCCTAGCATCCTATTTGCCTTTTTGACCGCCGCTGCACACTGTGTGGAAGTTTTCAGAGAACTGTCCACGATAACTCCAAGATCTCTTTCCTGATTGCTGTAGCCTAATTAGCCCCCATCATACTGTACGTATAGTTGGGGTTATTTTTCCCGATGTGCATTACTTTACACTTATCCACATTACATTTCATTTGCCATTTTGTTGCCCAATCACTGAGTTTGGTGAGATCTTCTTGGAGTCCCTCACAGTCTGCTTCTGTCTTGACTGTCCTAAACAGTTTTAGTATCAGGGGCACCAGGGGGCGCCAGCTTGTGCCCGGCAGAACTGGGCCTGCTTTAGTCAAAAGTCGCTTTTATTCTCTGGGCCCAGGGGGCTGTTTTGGGGCTTGTTTCACTGGGGGTCTCGGCTTTGGGCTGTTTGTGCAGGGGCTGAACCGGTGCCAATGCAGACGCCCGTCGCTAGAACATGAGACGCCCCGACCCCCATTCCCGCACCATGGAGAGAACACTCCGGAATTCGGAAAGGTCCCGTCCCACCCATTTGACACCCGCTCCCGCCATTCCCTGTCCTGCGCCGGGACAGGCTGCCATGTGGGACTGCGCCCTACCCAGCCCACAGAACCCCCAGGGGCCTGGTGCGTGTGAGGAACACCATGCGAACAACAATGCAAATACACACACGTTTATTAGTTTAAATGTGCAACTTCATTTCACTGCAGCAAATGTACAACTGCAGTGAAATGCAACAAGGGAACGTGTGTAAGCACATCCCTGCTTTCCCTCCGGCCTGGCCTTGGCGTGGGGTTGAAAGGCAACGCTGCTTAATTCTCTAAAACATTAGCTATGTGAGCTCAGGAAAGGAAGTGGGGGCTAGTGGTGAGAGCAGGTGGCTGGACATCAGGACTCCTGGCAGGTGCCCCCTTAGCCCCTCACGGGCACGTACTCCTGGCAGGTGTCCCCGCCCAGGTTGGGCCCGCACTCCAGGGAGTAGGAATACGTCACGAGGCCGGGCGAGACGACGCAGCTCTGAGTCACGTTCCTGCTGGCCTTGAGGTGGGCGTGGCAGGTTCCCAGGTGGCTGTCCACCCATGGCCACGGGTCACTGTCCCGCACCTCCACTTCCAGTTCAGGCTTCACCGGCAGCGTCACCACCCCGAAGTCCAGGTCTTCAAACCACTGGGGGTTGTTGTTGTCCTTAATGTAGCGCGTCTGCAGCTTCTGCCCTTGGAAGATGACCTTGACGTAGGGGTCGCTGGGAGACAAGGGGTCCCCCCACAGGTCTTTGCCCGACATCATATGGACCTTCAGCCGGGCCAGGCCCCGCTGCAGGGAGCAGCACATGGAGTTGGTGAAGGGGTTTCCGGAGCAACGGCATTTGCAGGGCTCCAAGGGGTCGGCGTAGCCGCCTTGTGGGCACCGTCGAGGGCACCTCCTCTGCCCCCGCTCAGCCACGTACTCCTTCACTGCCTGCCTCAGCGCCTCCCGCTGGGGGTCTCCTGGCCTCACCAGGGTGTGGATGGGTGACAGGGAGAAGGAAATCAGGTTGGGGCTGGTTTTGAGGCTCTCCAGCCAGGCCGAGAGGGCCCCGGGGTCTTGCTTGGTGGAGTAGAGCAGGTTGGCATGGCCATGGCCCCCCGTCACCTCGTTGCGGTGATCCGTGTAGGCCGCCTGGGAGCTCCAGCTGCTCTGGCTGCTCGGCTCCTGGGCGTGGGAGCCGGAGGGGAGCTGACTCAAACCCAGGTCTTGCAGGAACTGAGACTTTAGGCGCTCCTTGATTTCAACGTCTGTCAGCCCGTCCAGCGCTGCCCGGCAGGTCGGGATGGCCGTCAGCTGCCGCACACGCCCGCCCAGCACTGCCTGGCTCACATAGTGGGTGCCGTACGTGGCCAGGAAGGGTCGGTATGTGGATGGGTCGTAGGTGGGTAGAAGGTCACTCAGGGCTTGGGCGAATAAGGGTGTCAGAGGAGGGTTTGGGGGAACCCTCATCCTGCCAGAGGGGAAAAAGAGACAGGAGTTAGGAGCTTTCTTTGATAAGATAACGAGTCATGTGGCTAAGGGAGAAGCGGTGGATGTGATATACCTAGACTATAGTAAGGTATTTGATACTGTCTCGCATGATATTCTTATCAATAAACTAGGTCAATACAACTTAGGGTACGTCTAGACTACCGGGTTTTGTTGACAGAAGTTTTGTCGACAGTATCTGTCGACAAAACTTCTGTCGACAAAGAGCGTCCAGATACATTGAGTTCTGTTGACAAAGCAAGCTGCTTTGTCGACAGAACCCTGTAGTCTAGACGCAACACCTTCAGGCAATAACACCTGTCGACAGAACTCAGCGGTAGTGTAGACGCTGGTATAGTTTTGTCGACAAAAGTCAGTAGTCTAGACACACCCTTAGATGGGGCTACTATAAGGTGGGTGCATAACTGGCTGGATAACCGTACTCAGAGAGTAGTTATTAAGGGTTCACAATCCTGCTGGAAAGGTATAACAAGTGGGGTTCCGCAGGGGTCTGTTCTGGGACCGGCTCTCTTCAATATCTTCATCAACGATTTACATATTGGCATAGAAAGGACGCTTATTAAGTTAGCAGATGATACCAAGCTGGGAGGGGTTGTG
Organism: Pelodiscus sinensis; assembly: GCF_049634645.1. Lineage (NCBI taxonomy): Eukaryota > Metazoa > Chordata > Testudines > Trionychidae > Pelodiscus > Pelodiscus sinensis. The sequence continues at coordinate 133,842,091 of NC_134714.1, read as the reverse complement.
ACTAATCTGGAGGATAGAGTAATAATTCAAAATGATCTGGACAAATTGGAGAAATGGTCTGAGGTAAACAGGATGAAGTTTAATAAAGACAAATGCAAAGTGCTCCACTTAGGAAGGAACAATCAGTTTCACACACACAGAATGGGAAGCGGCTGTCTGGGAAGGAGTACGGCAGAAAGGGATCTAGGGGTTATAGTGGACCTCAAGCTAAATAGAAGCCAACAGTGTGACGCTGTTGTAAAAAAAGTAAACATGATTCTGGGCTGCAGGAACAGGTGTTTTGTGAGCAAGACACGAGAAGTCGTTCTTCCGCTCTACTCTGCGCTGGTTAGGCCTCAGTTGCAGTATTGTGTCCAGTTCTGGGCACCGCATTTCAAGAAAGACGTGGAGAAATTGGAGAGGGTCCAGAGAAGAGCAATGAGAATGATTAAAGGTCTAGAGAACATGAGCTATGAGGGAAGGCTGAAAGAATTGGGCTTGTTTAGTTTAGAAAAGAGAAGATTGAGGGGGGACATGAGAGCCGTTTTCAGGTATCTAAAAGGGTGTCATAAGGAGGAGGGAGAAAACTTGTTCATCTTGGCCTCTGAGGACAGAACAAGAAGCAATGGGCTTAAACTGCAGCAAGGGAGGTTTAGGTTGGACATTAGGAAAAAGTTCCTAACTGTCCGGGTGGTCAAACACTGGAATAAATTGCCCAGGGAGGTTGTGGAGTCCCCATCTCTGGAGATATTTAAGAGCAGGTTAGATAAATGTCTCTCAGGGATGGTCTAGGCAGTACTGGGTCCTGCCATGGGGGTAGGGAACTGGACTCGATGCCTCTCGAGGTCCCTCCCAGTCCTAGTGTTCTCTGATTCTCTGATTAGGAGGCAGGGTCCCTCCCAGGCAGTGCTGTGCCATTGCCCCAATGCAGCACTACAGGGAGCTGTGGTCCAAAGAGCAGGGCAGTGGCCCAAAAGGGAACTGGGGACTCAGGACAATACCCTATGTTACAGGGAGCAGGGCGGGGAATCACCAGGAGTCTCTGTCCTGCAGGAACAAGATGGGGCCCAGCAGGGGGTGCTGTGCTGAAGGGAGCAGGGCTGGGGCGCAGGGGGGCGCTTTGCAGCAAGGAATGGGACAGGGGCCCAGCAGGGGGCACTGTGCTGCAGCGAGTGGGGAGGGGCGGAGCAGGGGGTGCTGTGCCGCAGGGAGCGGGGTGAGAGTTCACCAGGAGGCACGTTGCTGCAGGGAGTGGGATGGGAGTCCAGCAGGGGGCGCTGTGATTCAGGGAGCAAGGCAGGGGCCCAGCAGACGGCACTGCACTGGAGGGAGAAGGGCGGGGGCCCATCAGGGGGCTGCGCTGCAGGAAGCAGGTGGGGGCCCATGAGGGAGTATTGTGAGCAGGGAGCGGGGTGGGGGCCCAGCAGGGGGCGCTGTGCTGCAGGGAGAGGGGCAGAAGCCAGCAGGGGGCGCTGTGCTGCAGGGAGAGGGGCAGAGGCCAGCAGGGGGCGCTGTGCTATAGGGAGTGGGGCGGGGGCCCAGCAGGGGGCGCTGTGCTGCAGGGAGCAAGGCAGCGGCCCAGCAGGGGGCGCTGTGCTGCAGGGAGCAGGGCAGGGGTCCAGCAGGGGGCGCTGTGCTGCAGGGAGCAGGGCAGGGGCCCAGCAGGGGGCGCTGTGCTGCAGGGAGCAGGGCAGGGGTCCAGCAGGGGGCGCTGTGCTGCAGGGAGCAAGGCAGCGGCCCAGCAGGGGGCGCTGTGCTGCAGGGCGCAGGGCCGGGGGGACATTTAGGGGACTCTCACCTGTAATACCCACAGGGCAGCTCGTGGAGCACAAACATGAACTTGTCCTGCTGCTCCTTCTCGTAGGCGAAGCCGGAGAGCTCGGATCGGGTCCCCTCCAGGGCCTGGCCAATGGACTCCCCCGGTAGCTCCAGTTCCACCTTCCAGTCGTTGTTCACATCGGACGCCATTGCCCGGGCCACGGCCACGGCCGACTCCTGCACCGAGGTGCTGAGCTCCCGGTTGCACAAGATATTCACCTTCCAGTCCGTCACGGCCAGCGGCGCCCTCTGCAGCTGCCCCCCCTGCAGCGGGTTCCGGCACAAGGTGCAGGTGCCGTTCGGGCCGCGCCACAGGCTGGTGTCCACCAGGTAGTTCCCCGTCCAGCCCAGCGTGGTGACGTCGATGCCCTCCCGTACCAGGCTGTGCCCAGGCACAAAGGCCACGCTCTTACTGCACTCCTGAGCCGTGCCTGTGCGGCAGAAGGGAGAGACCCCAGGCACAAGCGCAAGGAGGAGGAGAGGGATGAAAACCCTGGCTGTGGCCATGGCTGGTGTGATGAGGGGCACCCCTCACCCAAAGCTGCTGTTGGGCTTTGACCCTCCCTAGAGGGAGAGAAACAGAGAGAGTCTTCAGTCATGACAATCTAGCGGCAGGGAGTTCCACAGGCCAACACAGCCCAGAAGTCTCCAGGCTTCTATGGCTCTCCCTGCATCTGAGAAGAGAGATCTCCAGCAACTTATACTAGAGCCCACCCCGCTCCCTGCTCACAACACTCCCTGCTGGGCCCCCACCTGCAGCACAGCGCCCCCTGCTGGGCCCCCGCCTTGCTCCCTGCAGCACAGCGCCCCCTGCTGGGACCCCACCCCGCTCCCTGCAGCACAGCGCCCCCTGCTGGGACCCTGCCCGCTCCCTGCAGCACAGCGCCCCCTGCTGGGCCACCGCCTTGCTCCCTGCAGCACAGTGCCCCCTGCTGGGCTCCCACCCCGCTCCCTGCTCTGAGTGCAATTGGGTCAATGAGCTGGAGCTGAAAGGACGGGGAGCCTGCACTCCTGGGTTCTGCCCCTGCTTTGGGAGTAGTGCAGGGCAAGCTGCAGCCAGCAGGCCGGATCCTGCCCTCCAAGCCCCTGGATCTGGCCAGGGCTGCCTCACCAGGCCCCTTTCTACAGAGCAGCGGATGCCTCTTTAAATGCCCGGCTGCTAATTGCTCTGGAGAGGGAGGAGGAAGCTTCCTGCAGTGCCTTGCCCCTAAAAACAACCCCTCTGCTCCCGTTGGCCAGTTTCCAGCCAATAGGAGGAGCTGAGAAATTTTGCTGGCGACAGGGGCACCATGGGAAGCTTCCCGCCCTCTCCTTGCTGGAGCAGCCAGCCCAGCTCACAGGCGTGGCGCCTGGCTCAGGTTCCTGCAGGGCTGCCGGCTAGAGCTGCCTAGCTAAGCCCCTTCTCGCCCTTTTCCAGGTCACAACCCCTGCAACCCGTCGTATAGCTCCCCCCAGGCCAGACTCCTCTCCTGCAACCATATCCCCTCCCCAAACCCGCTGCCCCATTGATAACCCCTCCTTCATGCAACCTCCCTCTCAGACCCCACAGCCTCTGCTGCACCCCGGTCCCGTACCCTGAGCTCCCTTCTGCACCCAGCCGCCATCCCAGACTCTGCACCCCCTCCATGGAAAAGTTCAACCCGTGGCCACTTACCCAAATCTTGGAGTGCCCCCATTAATAACTATTGACCACCCCGGTCTAGTGGGCTAGAAAGGGGAGGGATATGGGTCCAGAAGAGGGTAAGCACTAGCAGGCTAATCCAGATTCAACCTTAAGAGACCTACTAGGCAATGAGTGTGTGTGTGTGCAATGAGTGTGTGTGTGTGTGTGCAATGAGTGTGTGTTTGTGTGTGTGTGTGTGTGTGTGAGAGAGAGAGCTGTGGGGGTAGTAATATCACTGTCTTCATTCCACTTTGAAGTGTGCAAGAAACTGCCTGGAAATGGCCAGAGACGGGCAGGTGCCTCATGCTAATCCATGGAGCGAATCACCGAGGGGTCCATTGGAAATAGCAGGTCTTCTTTCAAAACCAAGACGATGAGCCATTAGTTGGCCCTGTGAGCTCAGCCCCCCTCAGTTTGCTCAGGGAATAGTTGAGCCACAAAGCTGAGGTCTCCAGTTCCCACCTGGATCAGCCTGATGCTGGAAGGAACCTGATGAACTGATTTGGGAAAAGGCTCTTTGCAAGGCCAGAACACCCCCCCCCCCCCCGCCTAGGAGACAGCTGGGAACTGTGTCTGCAGCTGTAGGTCATAGAACCATAGAACCAGAGAGCTGGAAGAGACCTCAGGAGTCATCGAGTCCAGCCCCCTGCTCTAGGCAGGACCAATCCCAACTCAATCAACCCAGCCAGGGCTTTGTCAAGCTGGGACTTAAACACCTCTAGGGATGGAGACTCCACCCCCGCCCTAGGGAACCCAGCCCAGCGCTTCCCCACCCGCCTAGGGAACCCAGCCCAGCGCTTCCCCACCCGCCTAGGGAACCCAGCCCAGCGCTTCCCCACCCACCTAGGGAAAGAGTTTTTCCTACCGCACTGCAACTTGAGCCCATTGCTCCTTGTTCTGCCACCCGTCACCACTGAGAACAGCCTCTCTCCAGCCTCTCTGGAACCCCCTTCAGGGAGTTGCAGGCTGCTCTCAAATCCCCCCTCATTCTCCTCTGCAGCCTGAACAAACCCAACTCCCTCAGCCTCTCCTCGTAGCTCACACGGTCCCCTGGACGTTAGCCCAGGCTCTCTCTTTGCTTTGTCACACAGCTGAGCGGAGCTGAGCAGCTCTGGCTGCATGCGGGGCCTGGGGCAGGTCTGGAAGAGTCACTCCCCGGAGGGCAACGTGCCCAAGCGGCTGGCACTCGCGGAACTCGGCGTGTGACTCGGCTGCCCGGGTGGGAGCCCAAGGCCGGGTGGCGACGGGAGCAGCGGGGCTGGCTTCTGCCAAGCAGGCCGGGGCTGTAGACGCCGCGCTCTGGCTGGCTGGTGAGTGGAATTCTTAGAAACAACCCCAGTTTGGGGACGGTCTGCCCCCTTCTTTGCCGTTTGCCCTGATTGGCAGCCCCTGGGGATTCCGGTCCAGGGGCCTGAAGCCAGGACCCCCGAAGTGCTATTGAAAGCCAAGAGCGTGTTGGGAAGCCAGCGTTTGTGGGTGCCGGGTCACCCCGGGGCATGTGTGTTGCGTGTTCCCCCCTCTGCTCCTAGGACTAGGGATGTAAGCGACTAGTCCCCTGTCTGGTCGCTCCCTCAGAGGCAGCACGGTGGGGCAGCAGGAGCTGGTGCTGGGGGGAGCAGGCTTAAAAGCCGGTTCCCTCCAGCGCCATCTCTGCGGGGGGCAGGGAGGTAGCGGGGACCAGGTGTGAGCCAGGAATCAGCTGATTCCCAGTTTGTGTCCAGTCCCATTCCCAGCACCAGCTCTGAGAACATTTCAACATCAGAAGCACAGCGGGGGGACAGCGAATTCCCAGCTTGGGCCGGGTCCCCATACTGCACAGGGCAGGAATCAGCTGTCCTGGCTCCCATCGGGTCCCCCCTGCTGCCAGGTCGCCCTGCGTTCGGTAGAGCCCAGGACTGGAGGAAGATCCACCCCCAACCACCACCCACACTCACAGTCCGGAGAGCGCATGACTTGACCCCAGTCCTCGACATGTCCCGGGTTTGGCATCAGCCGACGTCAGTTACCTGTCCAGTGTCCCAGGCCAGAGCAATCCCAGCTCCCAAAGACGCCCTGCTCACCAGCTTCGCCCTGTGCCCTATAAATACAGCCCCGGGTGCTGACGTCTAGTTTTCCCTGGAGGTGCTCCACCCCTGTGCCATCTTGAGGCCCCACCCTCCCTTCACCCCCACCCCCCACTCGGCAGAGGAAAACCTGACCTGCCACCCCTCCCTCCATCCTGCAGCCAGTCCCTGGCTGGCTTGATGGCCTGGGTCACATGGTGTGTGGGGTCCCCCTCCCATTGCTGGATGTTGCCAGCAATGGTTTGCCAGATGGTTTAACCAAAAATAACGAACACTCCCCCCCCCCAAAAAAGCAACCACTGTTGAGAAAAAAAGGGGGAGACCAAAGTTGTTGAGCCAAAAAAAAAAAAAGGACCCTGACAGTTATTAATCAAAAATCGAACAAACAAAAAACCAAAAATACAAAAAAACCAGCATGGCCCCTTTAAGGCCTTTGTGGGTGGGTGGGTGGGTGGGCCACCAGTGGGTGAACTGAGAGCAGCCGTCAACTCCAGTGCTCCCCTTCCCCGATATCCACCCTTACTCCACCTCTCCCCCCCACCCAAGACTCTGCACACACTCCCCTCTCTGCCCCCCCACCCCCCCAACCACCGAACAGCCAAAGAGCCGTGGCCGGAGGGTGCCCCAGAGCCCTTGCCAATGAACACAGACAAGTACAAACCTTAGTCGGGGACGCTGGCGTCCAGCCTTTACTTGCATTTACCAGAAATTGCAGGGTAGCCTTCCCCTGCTGACCCCGGCGCTTGGCGTGCCGCGGGATGGCGTGATCGCTAGTAGGGGGCTACCCTAGAGCTGGGCCATTCGCAGCTCTGCAGCCGTCTGGCTCCATGAGCTTTGCTTGGCAGGCCCAGCTCTGCAAGCGACGGCAAAGGGTAGGAAACAGGCAGAGTCCTCAGGTATGGCTGAGCAGCAAGGAGCAGAGCCCAGGCTGGGGCTGGCTTTGTGGCTCCCGGCCAGGCCGAGAGGACCCATCAGGAAGAGCAGCTCGGGGTGGCGGGGGATGCCTGTCACCTTGGAACACCACATGGCCCTGCTGTTCCTGTGCATGCACTGCCTCAGGGCCCTGGAGAGCAGCCCCAGGCCTAGCGAGAACTGAGCCCGGGTGCTCCTCAGGCTGGTGGTTGTCAACCTGTCCGGCACCACCCAGCAGCTCTGAATGCCGGTCAGTGACTGCATGCGTCTCCCCAGCAGCCTGCCTCATACAGCTGGTGCCCTACGTGGCCAGGAAGGCCTAGAACACGGCTGGGTCACAGCTGGATGGCAGGAGGTCCAGGACCTGGAGAAGTGCGGTGTCAACAGAAGATGTTGGGGCCACTTAACCTGCCCAGAGGGGAAAGAGAGAGGAATTAGGAGCCAAAGAGAGAACCCTGGCTTCTCTGGGGTGGGGGCTCTGGGGGCTCTCTCCTGGCGATCGCTCCTGGCCCCACACTGTTCTCAAGAGAGAAGGAAGGGAGCTTGGTGGAGGGCGCTATGCTGCAGGGACCTCAGCAGCAGCTCAGCAGGGGGCGCTGCGCTGCAGGGACCTCAGCAGCGGCTCAGCAGGGGGCGCTGTGCTGCAGGGAGCAGGGCAGGGCTCAGCAGGGGGCGCTGTGCTGCAGGGAGCGGGGCGGGTCCCAGCAGGGGGCGCTGCGCTGCAGGGACCTCAGCAGCGGCTCAGCAGGGGGCGCTGTGCTGCAGGGAGCAGGGCAGGGCTCAGCAGGGGGCGCTGTGCTGCAGGGAGCGGGGTGGGCCCCAGCAGGGGGCGCTGTGCTGCAGGGAGCAGGGCAGGGCTCAGCAGGGGGCGCTGTGCTGCAGGGAGCAGGGCGGGTCCCAGCAGGGGGCGCTGTGCTGCAGGGAGCAGGGCAGGGCTCAGCAGGGGGCGCTGTGTTGCAGGGAGCAGGGCAGGGCTCAGCAGGGGGTGCTGTGTTGCAGGGAGCAGGGTGGGGGCTCAGCAGGGGGCGCTGTGTTGCAGGGAGTAGGGCGGGGGCTCAGCAGGGGGCGCTGTGTTGCAGGGAGCAGGGCGGGTCCCAGCAGGGGGTGCTGTGCTGCAGGGAGCAGGGCAGGGCTCAGCAGGGGGCGCTGTGTTGCAGGGAGCAGGGTGGGGGCTCAGCAGGGGGTGCTGTGCTGCAGGGGGCGGGGCGGGGGCTCAGCAGGGGGCACTGGACTGCAGGGAGCGGGGCGGGGGCCCAGCAGGGGGCACTGTGCTGCAGGGAGCGGGGTGGGGGCCCAGCAGGGGGCACTGTGCTGCAGGGAGCGGGGCAGGGCTCAGCAGGGGGCGCTGTGCTGCAGGGAGCAGGACGGGGGCCCAGCAGGGGGCGCTGTGCTGCAGGGAGCAGGGCGGGATCCAGCAGGGGGCGCTGTGCTGCAGGGATCTGGGCGAGATCCAGGAGGGGGCGCTGTGCTGCAGGGAGCAGGGCGGGATCCAGCAGGGGGCGCTGTGCTGCAGGGACCTGGGCGGGATCCAGCAGGGGGCACTGTGCTGCAGGGAGCAGGGCGGGATCCAGCAGGGGGCGCTGTGCTGCAGGGAGCGGGGCGGGGGTCCAGCAGGGGGCGCTGTGCTGCAGGGAGCTGGGCGGGGGCCCAGCAGGGTGCGCTGTGCTGCAGGGAGCAGGGCGGGATCCAGCAGGGGGCGCTGTGCTGCAGGGAGCGGGGCGGGGGTCCAGCAGGGGGCGCTGTGCTGTACGCAGGCAGAGAAGCCCCATTGTCACGGTACATCTTAGTGTTCCCTGCGGGGCGGTGGAGAGATTCCCCTGGAGGAGGAGGAGGATTTCCTCGGGGCTTGTCTTGCTTTGAGCAGGGAGGGGGCGTCGCCTGTGGACTCTTCCAGCCCTCGTCTGCTATGATCCTCTGAAGCGTCAAGTCTGGCACGGCTGATGCGACGGGTCCCTCTTCAAGGAGGGGCTGTCGGTCTCTGACCCAGAGTGAACTCTCGTTAATGAGAATCCAGTTGCAATGGCTGCAGGGTGCTCCGGCAAAGCCTCCCAACGGTCTGCATGGGCAACCAAGACCCACCAGAGCCACCTCTCACCCTGGCCACGTTCTCCCAGGCCCTGCAGCTCATGTCCCCTCGAGAATCTCCAGGCGTGCTCTGGCTCTCCAGTGAGTTCTCCCACAGACCCACATCTTGCCATTTTCTGAGCTGCATCTGTGGGGGGCTGAGTGCCCCCCTTTTTGTGCAGGCCAGTTGTGCGGACCTTGCTCCTGAAGGAGGGGGACAGCCATGACTTTTAGAACTGGCACCCTTCCCCCTCCTCAGCATGGACTACAATATGACAGTGAAGGCCACCTCAGCGTGACTGGGATAAGCTCTGGCCGACATGGCCCTGCCGGGTCCGACTGACGCTGTTCCATCGGTCACCATCTTTCTTTGGTCCGGGAACTCCGTGAGCTCCGGTTTGGGGGTGGTGTGTCGTTCACTCTCCTGGAAGAGAAGGCGTTCGACAGGGGGACCATCACGTGTGTCCTGGCCATTCCACAGGCTTTCGGCTTCAGGCCACTCTTTGGGGGTTTTCTCCAGGTGCCGTACCCCTCCGCAGAGTATCTGCTGTGTCTGAACGGGCCCCTGATCGCGCCGGCCAGGACTCCACTGGATCTTTGCAGGGCTTCGGAGTCTTCCCCTAGAGGATGGAGGCCAGGGCGGCCAGGTCCGTGTCTTCCGCCTCCAGGCCCTGCACAGATTCCTTTACCGTGCATGAAGCACGAGGGCCGACAACTTCCTCCACCTCCCCAAGGGCTCCGATGTGACCGACCGCTCGGATCTGCATCCGAGGGGGGTTCCGTGAGGCCTCTGCAGGGCCGGTCTCCTACCAGCATCTTCTCTGAGCCTGGAACGTGGTGTCGGCATCTAGCTCCCTGGCAGCTGCTTTGCAGAGCCCAGCAACACAATCGCCAGCTGGGCGTGGGGCTGGCAGGGCTCTCCTCAGCGCGCCGGAAGGAAGCCACAGGATTGGAGACCCCCTGGACTACCGCTGGGGGTCTGGCTGCCCTCCATGATGCACACTGGGCTCTCCGCCTCTCACTCGCTATGGGGTGTGCTCCCGCGACCAGGGCTGCCTTTTCTCCAGCAGGTTCTGTGAGGGGATGCTCCCTGCCTGCCTCACCCCCACCTTCCAAACCTTGTTATCAGCCCCGCCCCATGAGCCTCCCCTACCCGCCCCCTCCCAGCTGGGAATGGCTGCATGAGCTGCAGCCAGTTCGGTTCCAAACCGCGCCAAGGGACCAGCTGGACCCGCTCCTGCCGCCACAGGAGCCATGGATAGCAGCAAGGGAAGGATGCTAGATGGGGAGGGGTCCAGCAACCAGGGGCCTATTTCCGTTCTTCCATCCCACCGCCCAGCCAGGCAGTTCCCCTTGGCCGCACTCTTGCGGTCTGCTCAAAGCCCTTGACACCTTTGAGGCGGGTGCTGTCCAGGGGTCTCCGCTCAGGGGTCCCTTTCACAATCCCTGGCTCTGCCTTGTGACCCTCTCCCCTGCTCCTGTCTGATCACTGGTTGTCCCCCAAATTGAGTTGAACCTTGGGGTCAGCAGTTTCTCCCCCTGGGCTGGCACAGAAGCCGTTGCTTGTGGGGGGCGTCCCCCCACCCACTTTTCCGGCACTTGGATAGGTGGGTTTGCTTTGTGATGTAAAAATAAAAAACAAACCAAGGAGCCAGCTGGAAGCTAAAAGTACAGTTCTTTCAGGGACGCTGGCTCCAGCCTCTTCATTTACCAGAAACCACCCAGCTGCAGGATGGGGGGCCGGGGGGAGGAGCACACAGAGCTCCGAAAAGGTCACCGGCCTTTGGGGGCGAAAGGAACTGAAACATCAAACAGATACTGTCCTATCGCACCCCAGGGCTCTGCCAGCTCTTGAAACGGCTCCCTGCTGGCTTTCGCCCAGCTCAGGGGCTGTGCACCAGGGACGTTCACCTCTGCCCGCCTTCCCCTGCTGACCCGGCCCTGATGCACCACGAGCGGGCAGCGGGAGAATGCGATTGCTACCAGGATGGCCGCCGACAGGGGTCATTCGCAGCTCTGTGCTGGAAGTGATGGCAAACGGTCGGGGAAAGACAGACCCCTTGGAGGCTCTCCAGCCAGGCCAAGAAGGGGGCCGGGGTCTGCAGGGGGAGGCTGGTGAATGTTTCTGGGCTTTGCGTGCTGCCCCCCAGCACCTGTGTGATTTCTGGGACATACACAGACAGAGCCTGATGCATGGGCCTGAGCAAAGTCAGCAAAAGTGGAGCTCTGAGCGACAGGCAGGCCGATCTTTGCCGGCCAGTCAGTGTCCGGGACATGAACTCCGCCCTGTGGGCTTGCCAGCTGCTGGCCCTGCAGGGCCGCACAATGGGGCCAGGCACCGGCTAACCACTTACCGGGAAGCATCTCCCAGTTACATCCCTAGTCATGAGCATGTTTCCATAAAGGCCAGGGGATATTGCACCCCCCCCAAACCTAGCACAGGACAAAATGGTGGGACAAGCACGCGGAAAAGTAATATTGTGTCTGAAGCCTCGGGAGGCCGCCCCGTCCCCACGACCTTTGGCAGGATGGACATGGAAAAGCTCTTGAAGTGGATGCTGGAAAAGCAACCCCCCGACCACAACAGCAGCAGGCCCAGCGGGTACAAGAGGTGGTCAGCCCGCACCAGCTTCCGATGAACGGCATGCGGCTGTTGTGCTCCCTAGAGGGAACAGCTCCAGTCCCCACCCCATAAGCCAGCCAGTCCCCACCCTGGTTCAGCTAAGCACACAGCCCACACGTGGGACCTTTCGGGCTGCCCTTTTAACACGGGCCATGTGCCAAAGGCCTAGCCTGCTGCGGGACATGCTGCAGAGGGGCCACGTGGGAGCACCCCCCAGGAGATCGCTGAGGGTTGGGGGTGAGTAGGGTTGCCAGGTGTCTGGGATTCAACCGGACAGTCCGGTTTCTGGGCCCTCTGTCTGGGAAAAAAATTCCGAAAATACCGGCGAAGTGCAATGTCCGGTATCCTCTGGTTTTCCGGCTGCGCGCCTGACTGAAGCCTGGCAGGGGCGGGGGGGAGTGTCTGGGAGCCTCTGGCTGCGCGTGACGCCTTGGGGAGGGGGAGGAGCCCTGTCCGTGCTCCCGGGTGCTGGTCAAGCGCGTTGTGGAGCCGCAGCCGGACTCGCTCGCACTTTGCCGGACCGTGCACAGGACTGACAGCGCCCTGGGATCTGCATGTGCCCGGGTCAGTCCGTCTTGCTGTCGGCCGAGTCCTTCCCTCCCCTGCTCCCCACCCCCAGCCAGCTCTGCTCCTCCCGATCTCCCCCAGCCAGCCCTGCTCCTCCCGATCTCCCCCAGCCAGCCCTCCTTCCCGACAGCCAGTTCTCCTCCCAATCTCTCCCAGTCAGCCCCGCTCCCCCAACCCCCTCCCCGATATCTCCCTCCAGCCCTGCTCCCCCTGGCCCCTCACCCTGACCAGTCCTGCTTCCCGCCGGCAACCCCCCATTTCCCCCGGCCAGCCCTGCTTCCCATCCCCCCTCCTCCCGGCCAGCCCCACTCCCCTCCTGGATGGTCCCTTCCCCCCCACGATCAAGTGTGTCCGGTGTTTTTTCTGAAGCTATCTGGTAACCCTAGGGGTTAGAGCATGGGGCTGGGAGGTAGATCTGGGAGCCAGCTTGGGGAGGGGAGTGGGGGCGGGTGGGGCAGAGCAGGGGACTAAGCCAGGACTCCTGGGTTTTCTCCCTTAAGCCTCTCACAGGTACAGACTTCTGGCAACTCACTCCCCCACCCCCTGGGTCTCTGTCCCACCTTCGTTTGTCCCCGCGGGCTGCCCTGGCCCACAGTCCATGTGAGCGAGAGGATCTGCTGCCGGCTATGGACGGGTCGAGACTTCCTCCCCTCACCTGGCCCAGAGCTCTTAGCTTTTGGGCGGGTTTCCCCTCCCCCTGTCCTGGGACGCTGGTAGGCGGGTTTGCTCTTTCAGGGGCGCTGGCTTCCAGCCTCTGCATTTACCAGAAACCACCCAGCTGCATTGCGGGGGGGCAGCACACAGAGCCCAGAACCGGTCACCGCTCCCCTTCCCCTGCTGACCCCGGCCCCGACCCACAGGCCAGCCATGGGGCAGCGGGGTAGATACCCGGCAGCCGCCGAACGGTGGGTCATTCACATCTGTGCAACAGGGCAGCCCTCTGCTGGCAGGCCACGCCTGGCAGTGACGGGAAAAGGCAGGTCCCTCCAGTGTGGCCGGGCACCAGCTTGCGACTGGCTCTGGGGCTGTTCCCAGCCGCCCCCTAGTGCAGAGAAGCACTGCGACAGAGAGCGCCGGTGAGAGACACAGCCCCAGACAGGCCTAGACACCGGGGCATCCGGCCACCTCAACAGCCGCCCTTTAAAACCGGTGGGAGGAGCCGTTTCCACGGACAGCCACGGTCAGGGGAGACGCCGCCGTCAGAATCTGGAGTTCCTCTGTCCCCACTCCGATTCAGCTGAGAAAACAGCCAGAATGTGCACGTGTCGGGTCCGCCCGTTGGACACAGGCCGGCGCCAATGGCCTGCGGGGGCAGCAGGTGGACGGGGGGGGGGGGGACCAGTGCAGCCAGCGGGATCTGGGGTTGGGGAGGGGGAGCAGGAGGCAGGGGCCGGGGGATTAGGGCCACCAGTGGGGCTGTAGCAGCTACCGCTGCTGATGGGGTGTTCAGTGGGCGGGGAGGCCGGGGAGCAGAGACGGGTCTGGGGGGTGCCTGGGGGAGAGGGCACAGTGGGGGTGGGAAGAGGCAGCATAAAGGGGGATTTGGGGAGAGGAGGGCACAGAAGTGGGGCGAGACAAGGGGAGGGGGCGGAGCATCCCTGGGAACACCAGCCCCCAGCGCCTGGGGCTGTATTTAGAGGGCACCCGGCAAACCCGGCGGCAGGGAGTCTGGGCGCTGGATCCCTCCGGCCTGGGCACAGAACAGGTACGTGCCGGACACGGGGAAACGCAGGGGACGGATCCGGGGCAAACCCGGAGCTCTGGGGAGAGGGGGCCACAGCCTGGGCCCTGCCCAAAGCGGGTGACTGGGATTGGGGGGGCAGGGGAGGTGCCCGGCAGGGGGCAGAGGAGGGAACTTCCCACCCAACAGAGACACTGCAGAGCTGACTCCACCGCCCTGGTGTCTCCCCTTCTGTCCCCCCAGCACTGACCCCTCTGAGCCCTGAACCCCCGATCTCCTCCTTCCCCCCCTTTCTACTCCACCTGCCCCCCCACATCTCCCACCACTCCCCATTGCCCCAGCGCCCCTGCCCCAGGAATCGTTCCTGCCTGGCCCCACATCCCAGCACGCACATGGGGGTGGGGAGCGGGGCACAGGCCCCCCAATTCTATGCACACAGCCAGGGCAGAGGGCCTCGTTCCCCCTCCCTCCCCCGATGATCCTGGCACACACGAGGGGCGGGGGGCGAGAGAGGGACTCAGAGCCACCCACACCCTGGAGCAGACACAGGTCGGGGGCTCAGGGCCGCGTGTGCCAGGGGCCGAGGGAGGGGTCCCTCTGCTCTGCCCCCTTGTCTCTTTCCCAGTGCCCTGGCTCTGCCAACACCCGGAAGTTGCCCAAAGTGATGGTGGGTGAGACGTGTCGGGATGCTATCGGGAACACACAAAACCAGCCGCAACCACGGTCGGCTGCCTGGGATTCCCCCCACGTGGGCAAGGGGAGAAAACGGCCCCTGGAGATTCCTCCATTTGGGCTTCGCTCCGGCTCCTCCCTGCAGGAGCATCTCTGCTAGGAACTGAGCCGGGCAGGACTGACGGCCCCTCCCAGCACAGGGCGTGTCCCGGAGACTTGTGATAGCAGAATATCCCATCCCGGCGACACGCCTGCGCCAGGATCCCTGCATTGCTGGGGGGATGGAATTCGAGTCCTTCACTGATTTCACTCTCGGCCTCTTCTCTCTTTTCCTCATAACCCTTCCATGTTGGATGATAGAGGACGGGCCGGGCGGGTTGGGTTGCATAAAATCTGGGGTATAAATTGACCGGGGACTGTGGCTGCTCCGTTGCGTTGGGAGAACCTGTCTGGATCTGGGGAGACTGGGTTTCCTAACTTTCATCTGTGCCAGGTGCGCTGCGGGTTGTGGTACTGGAGAAGCCGGAGTGTCTAAGACACGGGTGGCCAACCTGCGGCTCGTGAGCCACGTGCAGCTCTTAAAAGAAAACATGGAGGCTCCCGCACTCGCACCCACAGTCGCGGCTCTGGAAGGAGTTGCATGTTTCTCTCTGAAGGAGACGGAGCCGGAGTCGAGCATCCCGAGCAGACTTCCAAACGGCTGACTTAAAAGGGCAATGGCTGCTTTACTCTTAAAAGGGCAAACTGGGTTTTTTTCTTTTTTGCTTGACCAAACGGCACCTGGGGCTTTTTTTTTTCCTCAACACATTTCTTCCCTTGGCTCTTTGCACTGTATCCAGGAGCGGCCCGAGGCGAGCTGTGGCAGCTGGCGCATCAGGCGGAACGCACAATCGGCGCCCCCACCTGCACGGCCATCAAGGGATTGACATCATAAGTGGGCGCACTGTGCGCCCCGTGACATCATCATTGGGTGCACTGTGCGCCCCGTGACATCATCATTGGGTGCACTGTGCACCCCATGACATCATCATTGGGTGCACTGTGCACCCCGTGACATCATCATTGGGTGCACTGTGCGCCCCGTGACATCATCATTGGGTGCACTGTGCGCCCCGTGACATCATCATTGGGTGCACTGTGCGCCCTGTGACATCATCATTGGGCGCACTGTGCGCCCTGTGACATCATCATTGGGCGCACTGTGCGCCCTGTGACATCATCATTGGGTGCACTGTGCGCCCCGTGACATCATCATTGGGTGCACTGTGCGCCCCGTGACATCATCATTGGGTGCCCCGTTGAAGGCGGTGCCCTAGGCGACGGCCGAGTCGGCCTATAGTCACAGGCCGCCCCTAACTGTATCCACCACTCGTTTGGCTCTTCGTCTGTAACGAGTTGGCCGCCCCAGTCTCGTGTGGTTTCTGGGGAAGCAGTGTGGCAAACACGAGTGCGCTTTGGGGCTGGTTCGGTGCCTTAGAGAGGACCCCCAGGCTTGCGCTGGAAGTAGCCCTGTTTTTAAGGAGTTTGCCCTGACTTGACCTCTCAGCGGTGCCCCCAGAACCTGTGACATTAACGGGCCAGACAACCCCCAACATTCAGGGTTATTTCCAGCGCGTACATTCCCCGGGCCAGCAATGACACAGGTTCCTCTCCCCGACTGGCTAGTCTGAACCCCACAGCCCCCTGAAAGGGACCCGGCCTTGGGCTTCCTCCCCGATAGCCAGTCCAATCTGACGAGGAAAAGGTGGTTGATGGTGTAAAAATGGCCAGTCCCAAAGGCTCGGCCCCAGGCTCCCCCAGAGCAGCGAGTGTTTCAGCTCTTCCCCGGCTCACACTCACAGCCCCCCGGTCACTGCACCCCACCCTACGAAACTGGGGGGGGGGACTGGGTGAGAGGTCGGCACACACAGGTGAGAACAGGGTCTGAGCTCCGTTCCTGGCAGAGATCGGGAGCCTGGGAGCTGCGGAGACGCCTTTCCCGCGCCGGCGTGTCGGGTTTCAGGCCAAACACAGGCCATGCCCGGTGCCAGGTGATTTCCTGCCCGGCCTGCTACTTCCGAAGGGCCGCCGAGGGGCGATTCGCTGCATGGATCGGCACCCGGCCCCTGCCCATCTCGGGCCGGTCACGGGGAGTTCCCTGCAGGCTGGAAGGAGGCGCAGGGACAGGCTGTTAGTGCCCCCCGGGCCCTCTGCCTGCCAGCATGTGGACTAAAGACTGACACACATAGGAGGGGATTAGGGCATGAGCCTTGGGAGCTGCAACTCACGTCCTCAGCCGCTGCAGAAAGAGAGAAAGAAAGAAAGAAAGAAAGAGAGAAAGCAGCCAGGCAGAGTGACCCCAGAGCTAACCGAACCGGCCTGGCGGTGGCTCATCTCCAGCAGGGGGAGAAGGGACGAGGACGTGAGCGGGAAATTCCCCAGTGCATTGGGAGAACGGCTCCCTGGGCGTGTTTAGACCTTGGCTCGGGGAGTCCAGTTTGCACCCGAATCCCAGCTCAGCAGAGTCTCTCTCCGGTCTGTGTTTGGAGGTTTCTGTCTCAGGCTGGCAGCTTGCAAGTCTGAAACTGACCAGGGGCCTTTTGTATGTTGCCGCTCTTAATGCCTGATCTGTGTCCACTGATCCACCTCCACAGAGGGAGTCTGGTTTGGCCGATGCCCAGGGCAGGGGGCGTTGCTGGCACCCGATGGTCTATGTGACCTTAAAGGATCCTGACACAAGGAGGGGAGATGCACCCAGGGGTGGGGGTAGGGATGTGCACAGCAGCTTGTCCATTGCATGGAATGAAAACTACTCACCCATCTGTGTTTTATACGCCCTTCTACACACTACAAA
Source organism: Pelodiscus sinensis (assembly GCF_049634645.1). NCBI lineage: Eukaryota > Metazoa > Chordata > Testudines > Trionychidae > Pelodiscus > Pelodiscus sinensis. The sequence goes on along the minus strand of NC_134714.1, from coordinate 133,825,216 downwards.
CCCAAGTGCCACCTAGTGGACAAAATCAGAACTTCCGGCTTCTGTGTGTCAAAGCCCCTGCACTGCTCAGCTCCTGCATCAATTCTCTGTTAGATTCAGAGGGGTGGGCCGGCTCTAACGTAGGTTGTTGGAAACTTTCCTCTCACATGCAGGGAGAGTTGTAGCAGCCTGGATATTTCTGGGATGCTGGTAGCATGTGTGGTGCCTGCGGAACTCCCTGCCACTGGATTCCCATTAATGAAGGCTCTCTCTGTTTCTCTCCACTAAGGAGGCTCAGACACTGAAAGCCGCTCCCTGGGGAGAGCGCCCTGGCACCAGCCATGCGGAGATGCAGCATCTTCATCTCGCTCCTCCTCCTCTTTCTCCCGGGAGTCTCCCCGCACTGCTACACCGCCACGGCTGAGAAGTGCAGAGAGACGACGCCCTCGATGCCTTGGCACAGCCTGGTGGGGAAGGGCATCGACATCACCACGCTGGGCTGGACGAAGGCCTCCCTGCTGGACACCAGCCTGTGGCAGGGCCCTGATGGCACCTGCACCCTGTGCCAGAGCCCGCGGCAGGACAGGAAGGTGCCGCTGGTCGTGGTGAACTGGAAGGAAACTGTTTCCTGCCAACAGGAGGTGAGAAGCTCGGTGGAGCAGTCAGCTGTGGCGCGTGGCCCAGCCGTGGCATCGGCTGTGACCGGTGACTGGAAGAAGGAGCTGGGTCTGACGGAGAAGACAAAAGACCTGGCCCTGGGGGGGCGCGATCCCCGCTCGCCAGCTTCGCCTACGAGAGGAGCAGCAGGACAAGTACATGTTTGTGCTCAATGAGGTGTCCTGTGTGTATTACAGGTGAGAATCCCCCGCTAGGTCCCCCGCCCTGCTCCCTGCAGCACAGCGCCCCCTGCTGGGCCCTGCCCTGCTCCCTGCAGCACAGCGCCCCCTACTGGGCCCCCACCCCGCTCCCTGCAGCACAGCGCCCCCTGCTGGGACCCTGCCCCCGCCCCCTGCAGCACAGCGCCCCCTGCTGGGCCCCTGCCCCGCCCCCTGCAGCACAGCGTCCCCTGCTGGGCCCCCACCCCGCTCCCTGCAGCACAGCCGCCCCTGCTGGGCCCCGCCCCGCTCCCTGCAGCACAGCGCCTCCTGCTGGGCCCCCGTCCCGCTCCCTGCAGCACAGCGCCCCCTGCTGGGCCCCGTCCCGCTCCCTGCAGCACAGCGCCCCCTGCTGGGCCCCCACCCTGCTCCCAACACACAGCGCCCCCTGCTGGGTCCCCGCCCCACTCCACTCCCTGCAGCACAGTGCCCCTTCTGGGACCCCGCCCTGCTTTCTGCAACACAGCCCCCCTTGCTGGGTTCCTGCCCCTCTCTCTGTAGGAAAGCAGCTCTTTCTGGGCCTGGTCATTCTGTTTTGATTACTAGTCCCTCCACAGCGCCATTGGGGCAGCACTGAGTACAAGGGAGAGTGTCACTTCCTGAGTTCCCTCAGGAAAGCCACAGAGTTGGCCCTAAGGCAGTGGGGCCAGGTTCCCTGGGAAAGGAGCAGGGACCATAGTTGGCTCATCCGCTCCTCTTTCTTCCCTTCTGGGCAGATTTAAACTCGCACATGACCCCAGCAGACACCACAGTTCTCCCAGGCCCTGCGCCGCCTTCCGCCCAGCTACAGACATGACACGTACCGGTCCTTCCTGGCCACGTACGGCACCCACTATCTGAGCTGGCAGCACTGGGTGGGCGCGTGCGGCACCTGACAGCCATCCCGACCTGCCGGGCAGTGCTGACGGGCTGACAGACGCTGAAATCAGGGAGAATCTGGGCTCCAAATTCTTGGAAGACCTGGATTGAACCCATTGCCCTCGGTTCCCACATACACAAGCCGAGCGGCCAGAGCAGCCTGAGCTCCCGCGTGCCCTACATGGAGAAGCGCATCGAGGTGACGGGGGGGAGCAGCCACACCCAGGAACTCTTCTCCACCACCCAGAACACCACGACATTCTCAGCCTGGCTGGAGAGCCTCAAAGCCAGCCCCAGCCTGGTCTCCTACTCCCTGGAGCCCATCCACACCCTGGTGGGGCCGGGAGACCCCCGGCGGGAGGCGCTGAGGCAGGCAGTGAAGGAGTACGTGGCTGAGCGGGGGCAGAAGAGGAATTGCCCCAGGCACTGCCCAAAAGGTGGCAACTTTGACTCTTTGGACCCCTGCAAATGCTCTTGCTCGGGAACCCGCTCGCTGACTCCAGGTGCTGCTCAAAGCAGCGGGGCCAGGCCCGGCTCAAGGTCCAGGTGCTGTCGGGCACAGGCCTGCAGGGGGATCCCGCCTCTGGGACTGATGCCTATGTCAAGGTCTTCTTCCAAGACAGAAATATGAAGACGGGCACCATTGACAACCGTAACGACCCGGTGTGGGACAAAGAGCTGGACTTTGGGACGGTGACGCTGGAGGCATGGACGACCCCCAAACTGACAGTGGAGGTGTGGGACAGCGAATCTTGGCCGTGGACGGACCACTCTCTGGGATCTTGCAATACTGACCTGGAGACTAATCGGGACATTCCGTTGCCCTGCTACCTTGAATACGGCCAGGTGAGGATTTCCTACTCGCTGGAGTGCGGGCCCAACCTGCGTGGGAACGACTGCCAGGAGTACGTGCCTGCGAGGGGCTAGGTGGAGGGAACACAAGACGCACCCCCCCAACCCTCTAGCCCCACGTGCTTGCTGCGCTGGTGTTTCCAAGGCTCTCGAGAAAATCCAGCAGCTCCACATTTCCCACCCCTCTCTCAAACGGATGGACACTTTCCATTTGCTGCCTGCACCTTTCACTTGCACCGAAACCATCACGCTAATCAACGTGGGCACTGGCATTGTTTTATTTTAGTTATTGTTCGAAAAGGTCCCCCTCGGATCCCCACCCACTGGCAGGCTCTCTGGCCTTGAGAGGGCGCAGTCCCGTGGGGCAGCCTGTCCCGACGCAGGACAAGGAATTGGTCCATAGCAGGTGTTGAATGGGCAGGACGGGACCTTCTGGATGTTTTCTTCATGGGCTGGGAGTGGGGGTCGGGGGCGTCTCATGTTCTAGTGACGGGCGTCTGCACTGGCGCCGGTTCGGCCCCTGGTAGGAAAAAAAGAGACCTCCAGAGAAACAAGCCCCAAAACAGCCCCCCAGGCCCAGAGAGTAAAAGCGACTTTTGACTAAACCAGGCCCAGTTCTGCCGGCACAAGCTGGCGCCCCCTGGTGCCTCCCCTGGGAACCCCCTCCCCTGCCCCCTGGGGCCCTGCTGGCTGCTGCTCTGGCGCCCCCTGGTGCCTCCCCTGGGAACACCCTCCCCTGCCCCCTGGGGCCCTGCTGGCTGCTGCTCTGACGCCCCCTGGTGCCTCCCCTGGGAACACCCTCCCCTGCCCCCTGGGGCCCTGCTGGCTGCTGCTCTGGCGCCCCCTGGTGCCTCCCCTGGGAACACCCTCCCCTGCCCCCTGGGGCCCTGCTGGCTGCTGCTCTGGCGCCCCCTGGTGCCTCCCCTGGGAACACCCTCCCCTGCCCCCTGGGGCCCTGCTGGCTGCTGCTCTGGCGCCCCCTGGTGCCTTCCCTGGGAACACCCTCCCCTGCCCCCTGGGGCCCTGCTGGCTGCTGCTCTGGCGCCCCCGGTGCCTCCCCTGGGAACACCCTCCCCTGCCCCCCTGGGGCCCTGCTGGCTGCTGCTCTGACGCCCCCTGGTGCCTCCCCTGGGAACACCCTCCCCTGCCCCCTGGGCCCTGCTGGCTGCTGCTCTGGCGCCCCCTGGTGCCTCCCCTGGGAACACCCTCTCCTGCCCTCCCGGGGCCCTGCTGGCTGCTGCTCTGGCGCCCCCTGGTGCCTCCCCTGGGAACACCCTCCCCTGCCCCCTGGGGCCTGCTGGCTGCTGCTCTGGCACCCCCAATTCTCACAAGGAGACTTTGTGCTTGTAAAACATTGACGGAGGGATCACACCTTGGGGCTGCTGTGGGCTGAGCTCACTGGACCCCCACGAGCGCCTTGTGTGCCCCCTCCCTGGACCTCCTCTTTCCTACCCCCTATGGCAGGGGCTCTCCAAACCCCACGCTCGCCTGCCCCATGACATGGGTCCCCTATTTCTCCCATGCTAGGGGCTCTGTGTGCTCTCTTCCCACCAAGGCTTTACGCCCAGGCCCGGCCCTAGGGCAAGGTGAACAAGGTGGTAGCCATGGGCCCTGCAGCTCAAGGGGCGGCTCGCTCGCTGCCAATCCCAACTCCATCATCCCAGCCAGGGCTTGGTCAAGCCGAGACACCTCTAGGAACAGAGATTCCTCCCTCTCCCTAGGGAACCCAGCCCAGGGCTTCCCCGCCTGCCTAGGGAAAGAGTTTTTCCTAATATCCAACCTAGTCCTCCCCCACTGCAACTTTAGACCATTGCTCCTTGTCACACACACACACACACACACACACACACACACACACACACACGCACACACATTAGTGCCTAATAGGTCTCTAAGGGCATGTCTCTTTCGAGAGAGGAATGCAAATGTAGCACCAAGTCTGGTTGGGGAAATCCCAGGCACCAGGGGGCGCTGAGCAGTGGCCTGCAGTCTCTAGGGGAGGCACCAGGGGGCGCCAGCTTGCACCCCGCAGAACTGGGCCTGATTTAGTCAAAAATCGCTTTTATTCTCTGGGCCTGGGGGGCTGTTTTGGGGCTTGTTTCACTGGGGGTCTTGGCTTTGGGCTGTTTGTGCAGGGGCTGAACCGGTGCCAATGCAGACGCCCGTCGCTAGAACACGAGACGCCCCCAACCCCCATTCCCGCCCCATGGAGAGAACACCCCGGAATTCAGGAAGGTCCCATCCCACCCGTTTGACACTTGCTACAGGTAGGGTTGCCAGGTGTCCGGTATTCACCCGGACAGTCCGGTATTTTTGCCTCCTGTCCGGTAAAAAATCCAGACACACCCGAGATGTCCGGTATTTTCTGATTTTTTCCCTGGCCAGGAGACAAAAATGCCAGGCACCTGGCAACCCTACAAACACTCAGCGCCTGGCCTCCCTGAAGTGCCCTCTGGCCCCCAACACCCCCAGCCCCCTGACTCCAGCCCCCATGCTTACCTGCTTCTGCAAGGCTGCTGGCATGAAATGGCTGCCAACCAAGGGGAAGTTCCCCTGGGTCTTAGTGCTCAACCGCTCCCTGTTCCTATCCCTGCACTCACTCTTAAAGGGGACATGCTGTTTTATTTAAAAAAATTTTTTGGCTTAATAAGTGTTGGAATCCTTTATTTATTTATTTATTTATTTATTTATTTATTTATTTATTTATTTTGTTCAATAACTTTGGTCTCCTCTCCCCCTTTTTTTTCCTTCAACAGAATTTTTTCACTGTGTTTTTTTTTGGGGGGGGGGGAGGTGTTCGGTATTTTTGTTTCAACCATCTGGCAACCCTAGCTACAGGCCCGTTCCTTGTCCTGCTCGTGGACAGGCTGCCACACAGGACCGGTGCGTGTGAGGAACACCTTAAAAACAACAATGCAAAACCACATTTCTTAGTTTAAATGGGCAACTTCATGTCACTGCAGCAAAAGTAGACCGACTCAATGCAAGAAGGGAACGTGTGTAAGCACATCTCTGCTGTCCCTCGAGGCTGGCCTAGGCTGGGGGTGAAAGTCCCTTTGCAAAGACACAGACACACACACGCAGCCCTACACACACAGGGAGACACTCACACACGTCCAAACACAGGCCTTCTTAGGGTGTCTGCACTGCACCTGTAGCTCGAAATGAGCTATGCAATGTGAGCTTTGCACCGTGCGTAGCGTATTTCGAGTCCGTTTCCAAAGCGAGCGTTCATTTTTTGAGGAGTAACGTTAGTTCAATCCAGGGGTGTATTTTGAACTAACCCCGGCCAGCGCGCACTTTCACTTTCGAAACAGCTGTGTTTCGGAAGAGCACTCGGGCGAGAGTATGCAAATGAAGGGCGGGATATTTAAATCCCCGCTTCATTTGCAACTCTGGTATGCCGACGTTGCATTCCTCACTCCAAAGAGGAACGCAGTGTGGACAGACCCTACCACACCAAGTGGATGGGATCAGGGGCATCCCTGGCTCACTGCTTTGGACACGGTGTGATCCTGCGCTTCTGGGGTGCTTCCTTTGGCAGCCTGTCAGAGGGTTTATCCGACCCCCCCCCCTTCCCTGGTCCTCTCACGCGCTCAGAGACAGTCCAGAGCTGGGACAATTCAGTGTGACTTGGGGTTCATTTCCCACAGGCGGGAATCCAGTTTCCTGTGTCTTTCCCCCTTTTCTCTTGTTCTCCTTCGCCCCAGAGTGTCCGTGTCAGTGGGGCTGGGTTGGGAGCCGTGAGGATGGGACCGGACCCTTCCCAGCCACGGCTGCTCCTGCTGCTCCACCAAAGGGCTGAGCTCAAGCGCCGGGCCTCCGACTCTCATCCACAGACAGACTGTGCCTTCGAGTCTCTGGTTTTATGCCTCTGGAACTAGCAACGTTCCACAGGCACAACCCATCCCGGCAGCATCCCCGAAACCGGCAACCTCTACACCCCTCCCGGGAGATCTCCAGCAACCTATGCTACAGCCTGCCCACCCCTCGCCCTCCGGATCCCAAAGGGAATCGCTGCTGGGTGTGAGCAGTGCAGGGGCTATGACACACGCAAGCTGGCAGCTCTGACTCTGTGCACTAGGGGGCGGTTGGTTTTCCGTGTTGCTGTTTGGAAGAGCCTCCAAGGCAGGCATAAGCTGGTGCCCAGTGACACCCAAGGGACCTGTCTTTTCCCTGCCCTTTGCCATCCCTTCCAGGGCTTGGCTCACCACACACAGCTCCCTGGGCTGGCCTGTTGCACAGAGCTGGGAAGGGCCCACACGTCGGCTGCCTCCCCAGGGTCAGTCGCACTCCCCCCCACCCGCCCTGCAGTGCGTCGGGGCTGGGTCAGTGGGGAACAGGCCAGCAACCTTTTCTGGGCTCTGTGTGCTGTCCCCCCCCTCCCCGCCCTTTACAGCTGGGTGGTTTCTGGGAAATGCCGGGGCTGGAGCCAGCGTCCCTGCAAGATTTTTACTTTCAGCTTCCGATTGGCTCTTCAGTTTTGTTTACACTGTAGGAACCAAACCCGCCAATCGCAGTCCCGGGACTGTGGGGGTGGGGATCAAACCTGGGACAGTGGGGGTGGGGACGTGTCCTGCTCAGCACAGGGGGGAGAAACCACTGAGCCCAGAACTGAGCTAAATTCAGGGGACAAGAAACGATCAGACAGGAGGAGGGTCCAGAGCCCTACCCAGGGCCCTACCCAGGGCCCTTGAGGGGAACAGCCGGGTGGCTTAGGATGTGTCTGGGGGGGGGGGGGGGGGGGGGGGCAGGCAGTCAGAGGGGGAGAGGGCTGTGCCCAGGGCTGCGGGGACAGAGGCTGTCAGGGGAGCAGGGGAACCGAGCAGTGCAGCCGGCCAGGAGCAATGTTCCCTCTAATGTCTTCTACCTATCGGCAGTTGTTTTCAACCTATGTGCGGAATATTTTTTTATGTGCACTGAGGCCTCTACACGGTGCACCACCCATAGAACACAAAGAGCGCTGGGGATGCTGTTAGTGAGGTGGGCAGCACTGGCATCTCCCCGCAGGGGCCGCACAAGCGCTTGGTTCCCAGGGGACGCTGGCCAGGAGGGGGAGCAGGCAGCAGGGCAGCCTCGGGGTTGGGGCTGCCAGAGCCAGCGCGGCCCGGAGCTCACGGTGCCCTGGGCACATGCTGCACAGGGTCTGTAGCAGCCAGGCTGGAGAGCAGCGAGGGGATGGGGGAGGCCTTGGGGAGGGGACAGAGTGGGGGGTGAGCATCCCCCCTTCTCCTTCTACAGAGCCTGGAGGGGGCCCCACGCACCCCTCCCCCAGGGCACCAGCCAGCCTGGGACTGCGGAGCTCTGGGCCGGCTGGGGTGGGCGGGGGGCCCCTCCGGCCCTGGGTGCAGCGGGGAGGGGACTGGGCCCCGCAGCCCGGGCACCAGAGGGGAAGGACTCAGGCTCTGCCAGCCCGGACAGGTGCAGAGGGGGGGTCTGCCCAGGCACTGGGGGGGCCGGGGGCTCACCGGGGGTGGGGGGAGGGGTGGCCGGTCAGGGTTTCCTTTGCCCAGGCTGGAGGGGGGGGGCTGAGGGAGGGTCAGTGTCTGGGCCAGGCACCACGGGGTGGGCGGAGAGAGGGGGGGGGGCCCGAGGGGAGGGGGCGGAGCATCCCTGGGAACACCAGCCCCCAGCGCCTGGGGCTGTATTTAGAGGGCACCCGGCAAACCCGGTGGCAGGGAGTCTGGGCGCTGGATCCCTCCGGCCTGGGCACAGAACAGGTACGTGCCGGACACGGGGAAACGCAGGGGACGGATCCGGGGCAAACCCGGAGCTCTGGGGAGAGGGAGCCACGGCCTGGGCCCTGCCCAAAGCGGGTGACTGGGATTGGGGGGGGGGGGGGCAGGGGAGGTGCCCGGCAGGGGGCAGAGGAGGGAACTTCCCACCCAACAGAGACACTGCAGAGCTGACTCCACCGCCCTGGTGTCTCCCCTTCTGTCCCCCCAGCACTGACCCCTCTGACCCCTAAACCCCCGATCTCCTCCTTCACCCCCTTTCTACTCCACCTGCCCCCCCACATCTCCCACCACTCCCCATTGCCCCAGCGCCCCTGCCCCAGGAATCGTTCCTTCCTGGCCCCACATCCCAGCACACAGATTGGGGTGGGGAGAGGGGGAGAGGGCCCCTAATTCTATGCACACAGCCAGGGCAGAGGGCCTCGTTCCCGCCCCCCGATGATCCTGGCACACACGGGGGCGAGAGAGGGACTCAGAGCCACCCACACCCTGGAGCAGACACAGGTCGGGGGCTCAGGGCCGCGTGTTAGGGGTTGAGGGAGGGGTCCCTCTGCTCTGCCCCCTTGTCTCTTTCCCAGTGCCCTGGCTCTCCCCACACCCAGAATCCTAGGGCGGGTGAGAGTCACCCTGAAGTCGCCCAGGGGGGCAAAGTGCCAGGGGTGGTTGGTGTGACGTGTCGGGATTGTGAACACACAGAACCAGCCGCAAGGGGCCGGGGCTTGAAAATGCTTTGAACACTCCGGAGAGGGGATCTGCACACTGCAGTCGAAAGGGATTGTTCATCCAAACTGGGGAGGGAGGCGTCTCACTCGCACTCAGCCACACGGACAGTCCCGGGCCGGATGAGGAGCGGAGCAGGAGGCAGCTCCTGGTAACTGACTGTCCCAAGGAGACTCCTGAGCTGGTCCGCTGGCCAGGCGATGGAGCAGAGGGCGTTGGGCTCCCCTTGCCAGTCAACCAACAACCTGTGTCCGCAGCCCTCTCTCCGGAGGGATCAGCCACATGCAGCGACTCTGGCACACAGTGGGCTCCGTGGGGTACAAGTGGGCTCCGTGGGGTACAAGTGGGCTCCGTGGGTGTCTAGGGAAAGCTTGTGCGTTGCTGCGTCTGTCTGTCCTGCTCCCCTGCCTGTGGGCTGTGTGCGGAGGGGAGGCGTGTCGGCTCCGTGCTGGGATCGCAGGGGTTTGCTTCTGGGAGACACAACAGGCGTCCCCACCAAGCGTGGCAGGGCTGAGCGTCCCAACACAGGATGTAGTCCAGAGACTTCTGTGATAGCAAAATATCCCATCCCTGCGATGCCTTAGAGAGGACCCCCAGGCTTGCGCTGGAAGTAGCCCTGTTTTTAAGGAGTTTGCCCTGACTTGACCTCTCAGCGGTGCCCCCAGAACCTGTGACATTAACGGGCCAGACAATCCCCAACATTCAGGGTTATTTCCAGCACGTACATTCCCCGGGCCAGCAATGACACAGGTTCCTCTCCCCGACTGGCTAGTCTGAACCCCACAGCCCCCTGAAAGGGACCCGGCCTTGGGCTCCCTCCCCGATAGCCAGTCCAATCTGACGAGGAAAATCTGGTTGATGGTATAAAAATGGCCAGTCCCAAAGGCTCGGCCCCAGGCTCCCCCAGAGCAGCGAGTGTTTCAGCTCTTCCCCGGCTCACACTCACAGCCCCCCGGTCACTGCACCCCACCCTACGAAACTGGGGGGGGGGACTGGGTGAGAGGTCAGCACACACAGGTGAGAACAGGGTCTGAGCTCCGTTCCCGGGAGAGATCAGGAGCGTGGGAGCTGCGGAGACGCCTTTCCCGCGCCGGCGTGTCGGGTTCCAGGCCATGCCCGGTGCCAGGTGATTTCCTGCCCGGCCTGCTACTTCCGAAGGGCCGCCAAGGGGCGATTCGCTGCATGGATCGGCACCCGGCCCCTGCCCATCTCGGGCCAGTCACAGGGAGTTCCCTGCAGGCTGGAAGGAGGCGCAGGGACAGGCTGTTAGTGCCCCCCGGGCCCTCTGCCTGCCAGCATGGCCGCTGGCTGGCGGGATCCCGGAGCCCAGGAGCCGCTGGGGGCCACTGGCAGCCTCTGACACTGGGGATGTGAACACCCAGCGCAGGGCCTGTGTCTCCGGAGAGGCCCCTCCCTGTTGACTGTAGGGGACCCTGTTAATGTTTAACCCCTTGTGTCCCCACCCCCCTTTCTGTGTTTGGACTTTTCTGTCTGAGCCAAGACACTGCAGAAGTTTTCAGGGAACTATCCACAGTGACTCCAAGGTCTCTCTGGAGTGGGAACAGCTGCACCACCCCCGATTTGGGGTGGACACGTGGGATTCTGTCTTGCCCTGTGCGTTCCTGGCACCTCTGCCCTTTGTCTGGTAGGTGGAAGACTGGCCAGGTTTGCAGGATCCTCTCTGGGTCTCTCAGTACCTGGTAGGACCAGCCCTTTGTGACCTGGTGGAGCTAAGAGCTGCCTCTGGGCCTGGGGCCTGGGCCTTAAGCAGAGCTCAAGTGCGAAATTCAGGGGTTCAAACTTCAGACGGGCCCACAACCCCCAGCCCCGCTTAACCTACGTGGCACCACTGCTGATCCCCAGCTGCTGCACCACAGAGGTGGCCGCATCTCAGGGCCCTTTAGGAGGGAGACACAGTCTGAGAGCCCCCGCTGGAGGGGCTGCTGCTCATGGGGGGATTCAAAGCCCAACAGGAGGGGAGATTCACCGGGGGGTGAGGTGGGGGTAGGACGCCTCCCTGCTGGACACCTTTGCCATTGCATGGAATGAGAACTCCTCCCCAATGTGTTTTACATCCCCTCCTACTCAGAACAAAACCAAGCGCCTCCTAGTGGACAGAATCAGAACTGCCAGCGTGTGTGTCATAGCCCCTGTACTGCTCACCCCATGCAGCAATTTTCTGTTAGATTCAGAGGGGTGGACCGGCTCTAACGTAGGTTGTTGGAATCTTTCCTCTCACATGCAGGGAGAGTTCTATCAGCCTGGATATTTCTGGGATGCTGGTAGCATGTGTGGTGCCTGCGGAACTCCCTGCCACTGGATTCCCATTAATGAAGGCTCTCTCTGTTTCTCTCCCACTAAGGAGGCTCAGACACAGAAAGCCGCTCCCTGGTGAGGGCGCCCTGGTACCAGCCATGCCGAATTGCAGCATCTTCATCTCACTCCTCCTCTTTCTCCCTGGAGTCTCCCCCTACTGCTACACCGCCACGGCACCGAAGTGCAGAGAGACGACGCCCTCGATGCCTTGGCACAGCCTGGTGGGGAAGGGCATCGACATCACCACGCTGGGCTGGACGGAGGCCTCCCTGCTGGACACCAGCCTGTGGCAAGGCCCTGATGGCACCTGCACCCTGTGCCAGAGCCTGCGGCAGGACAGGAAGGTGCCACTGGCCGTGGTGGACTGGAAGGAAAACGCTGCCTGCAAACAGGAGGTGAGAAGCTCGGTGGAGGAGTCGGCTGGAAACGTGGCCCAGGCAGTGGCATCGGCTGTGACCAGCGACTGGAAGAAGGAGCTGGGTCTGATGGAGGAGACAAAAGACCTGGCCCTGGGGGGGGCGCGATCCCCGCTCGCCAGCTTCGCCTACGAGAAGGAGCAGCAGGACAAGTACATGTTTGTGCTCAGTGAGGTGTCCTGTGTGTATTACAGGTGAGAGTCCCCTAATAGGTCCCTGCTCCGCCCCCTGCAGCACAGCGCCCCCTGCTGGGCCCCCGCCCCGCCCCCTGCAGCACAGCGCCCCCTGCTGGGCCCCCGCCCCGCCCCCTGCAGCACAGAGCCCCCTGCTGGGCCCCCGCCCCACCCACTGCAGCACAGCGCCCCCTGCTGGGCCCCCACCCCGCCCCCTGCAGCACAGCGCCCCCTGCTGGGCCCCCGCCCCCTGCAGCACAGCGCCCCCTGCTGGGCCCCCGCCCCGCCCCCTGCAGCACAGCACCCCCTGCTGGGCCCCCGCCCCGCTCCCTGCAGCACAGCACCCCCTGCTGGGCCCCCGCCCCGCTCCCTGCAGCACAGCGCCCTCTGCTGGGCCCCCGCCCCGCCCCCTGCAGCACAGCGCCCCCTGCTGGGCCCCCACCCTGCTCCCTGCAGCACAGCGCCCCCTGCTGGGCCCCCGCCCCGCTCCGTGCAGCACAGCACCCCCTGCTGGGCCCCCGCCCCGCTCCCTGGAGCACAGCACCCCCTGCTGGGCCCCCCCTGCTCCCTGCAGCACAGCGCCCCCTGCTGGGCCCCCGCCCTGCTCCCTGCAGCACAGCGCCCCCTGCTGGGTCCCCACCCTGCTCCCTGCAGTACAGTGCCCCCTGCTGGGCCTCCGCCCCGCTCCCTGCAGCAAGCGCCCCCTGCTGGCCCGCGCCCCCCCCCCTGCAGCACAGCGCCCCCTGCTGGGCCTCCGCCCCGCTCCTTGCAGCAGAGCGCCCCCTGCTGGCCCGCGCCCCGCCCCCTGCAGCACAGCGCCCCCTGCTGGGCCCCCACCCTGCTCCCTGCAGCACAGCGCCCCCTGCTGGGCCCCCGCCCCGCCCCCTGCAGCGCAGCGCCCCCTGCTGGGCCCTGCTCCATTCCCTGCAGCACAGCGCCCCCTGCTGGGCCTGGTCATTCTGTTAGGATTGCTACTCCCTCCACAGCTGCACTGGGGCAATGGGGAGCACTGAGTATAAGGGAGAGTGTCAACTACTGAGCTCCCCTCAGGAAAGCTACAGAGTTGGCACTGAGGTGGGGCGGTCAGTTATCCTGGGGAAAGGAGCAGGGGCCTGTCGCTGGCTCATCGCTCCTCTTTCTTTCCCTTCTGGGCAGATTGAGACTCACTCCTCAGCACCGGCTGGCGCCACAATTCTCCCAGGCCCTGCACCAGCTTCCACCCAGCTACGAACCTGACACGTACCGGTCCTTCCTGGCCACGTACGGCACCCACTATCTGAGCCAGGCAGTGCTGGGTGGACTCGTGCGGCAGCTGTCGGCCATCCCGACCTGCCGGGCAGTGCTGGACGGGCTGACAGATGCTGAAATCAGGGAGAACTTGGGCTCTGAGTTCTTGGAAGACCTGGGATTGAACCAGTTCTCCTCAGATTCCCACACCCACGAGCCGAGCAGCCAGGGCAACTTGAGTTCCCCGATGTCCTACATGGAGAAGCGAGTCGAGGTTATCGGGGGGAGCAGGCACACCAAGGAACTCTTCTCCACCAACCAAAGCACCACGACATTTGCAGCCTGGCTGGAGAGCCTCAAAGCCAGCCCCGGCCTGGTCTCCTACTCCCTGGGGCCCATCCACACCCTGGCGAGTCCGGGAGACCCCCGGCGGGAGGCGCTGAGGCAGGCAGTGAAGGAGTACGTGGCTGAGCGGGGGCAGAGGATGTGTCCTTGGAGCTGCTCAGAAGGCGGCTACTTTGACTCCTTGGATCCCTGCACTTGCCACTGCTCTGGGAACCCCCTCACCAACTCCATGTGCTGCTCCCTCCGGCGGGGTGGGGCCCGGCTGAAGGTTCGTGTGATGTCGGGCAAAGAGCTGTGGGGGGATGTAACAACCAACACCGACGCCTACGTCAAGGTCTTCTTCCAAGGCCAGGAGCTGCGGACAAGCTGCATTGCAAACAACGACAACCCCGAGTGGAACGAAGACCTGGATTTCGGGGCGGTGACGCTACCAGAGAAGCCCAAACTGAACATGCAGGTGTGGGACAGCGACGTCCTGCCGGACGACCTGATGGGAGGCTGCTTCACCTACCTCAAGGCCGGCAGGAACGTCACGCTCAAGTGCAACCTGGAACGGGGCCATGTGGTGTTTTCCTACTCGCTGGAGTGCGGGCCCAACCTGGGCGGGGACAGCTGCCAGGAGTACGTGCCTGTGAGGGGCTACGGGGAGAGAACCCAGGAGTCCTCGCCCACAGCCAGCTCCCCTCCATCTCTGTAGCCCCCAGCCCCTTGCCTGAGCTGGAGTTCCCAAGGCTCTCAAGGAAATACAGCCCCCCTCCTTTCCCAGCAACCCCCCAACTTCGAGGGCGAGCTCGGGTTTTGCCTGCACCGTGCAGTTCCACCTCAGCAGCATCACACTAATAAATGTGGGACCGGCTTGATTTCTCTTTATTTTTTAGAACAGGCACCCTCACCTCAGACACTCCCTGGGGGCTCCGTGGGCTGGGCTGGGCGCCGTCCCGCATGGCAGCCTGTCCCGGCGCAGGACAGGGAATGGCCGGGAGTGGGTGTTGAATGGGCAGGTCAGGACCTTTCCAAAGTCTGGGATATTTCCTTCCTGGGCCAGGAGTGGGCGTCGGGGGCGTCTCGTGTTCTAGCGACGGGCGTCTGCATTGGCACAAGCCCCAAAACAGCCCCCTAGGCCCAGAGAGTAAAAGCGACTTTTGAATAAACCAGGCCCAGTTCTGCTGGCCACAAGCTGGCGCCCCCTGGTGCCTCCCCTGGGAACACCCTCCCCTGCCCCCTGGGGCCCTGCTGGCTGCTGCTCTGGCGCCCCCTGGTGCCTCCCCTGGGAACACCCTCCCCTGCCCCCCTGGGGCCCTGCTGGCTGCTGCTCTGGCGCCCCCTGGTGCCTCCCCTGGGAACACCCTCCCCTGCCCCCCTGGGGCCCTGCTGGCTGCTGCTCTGACGCCCCCTGGTGCCTCCCCTGGGAACACCCTCCCCTGCCCCCCTGGGGCCCTGCTGGCTGCTGCTCTGACGCCCCCTGGTGCCTCCCCTGGGAACACCCTCCCCTGCCCCCCTGGGGCCCTGCTGGCTGCTGCTCTGACGCCCCCTGGTGCCTTTCCTGGGAACACCCTCCCCTGCCCCCCTGGGCCCTGCTGGCTGCTGCTCTGGCGCCCCCTGGTGCCTTTCCTGGGAACGCCCTCCCCTGCCCCCTGGGGCCCTGCTGGCTGCTGCTCTGGCGCCCCCTGGTGCCTCCCCTGGGAACACCCTCCCCTGCCCCCTGGGGCCCTGCTGGCTGCTGCTCTGGCGCCCCCTGGTGCCTCCCCTGGGAACACCCTCCCCTGCCCCCTGGGGCCCTGCTGGCTGCTGCTCTGGCGCCCCCTGGTGCCTCCCCTGGGAACACCCTCCCCTGCCCCCCTGGGGCCCTGCTGGCTGCTGCTCTGGCGCCCCCTGGTGCCTCCCCTGGGAACACCCTCCCCTGCCCCCCTGGGGCCCTGCTGGCTGCTGCTCTGACGCCCCCTGGTGCCTCCCCTGGGAACACCCTCCCCTGCCCCCCTGGGGCCCTGCTGGCTGCTGCTCTGACGCCCCCTGGTGCCTTTCCTGGGAACACCCTCCCCTGCCCCCCTGGGCCCTGCTGGCTGCTGCTCTGGCGCCCCCTGGTGCCTCCCCTGGGAACACCCTCCCCTGCCCCCTGGGGCCCTGCTGGCTGCTGCTCTGGCGCCCCCTGGTGCCTTTCCTGGGAACACCCTCCCCTGCCCTGTCATCTCTGTGGCCCCACAGCGACCTGTGTCCCTTCATAGCAGCCGTTCCTCCCTTTCCCATGCGAGGGCCTCTGTGCCCCCCCACTTCTTTCCCCCATATCAGGGGCTCTGTGTGTCCCCCATTCCCCCATGCCAGGGCTCTGGGAGCCCCTCGTTGCCCCCCTTTCCCTGTCACAGAGCTCAGAGGTTACAAACATCAGAGCGGCCAGACTGGGCCAGACCAAAGGTCCATGTAGCCCGGTGTCCTGCCTGCCGACGGGTGCCCCACAGGGAGGGCCGTACGTAGGACAGAGGAGCCGGTCTCCTGTCCCACTCGGAGCAGGCGAGGCCGTAGCTAGAGAGCCGGCCCGCCCCGGGGAGCTGCCTGCGGGGAGGACGTGGACACCCGGCCAGAGTCCAGAGGAGAGCGACAACGCGAGAACAGGGTTAAATTCCCACAGGCGGGAATCCGGTTTCCTGTGTCTTTCCCCCTTTTCTCTTGTTCTCCTTCGCCCCAGAGTGTCCGTGTCAGTGGGGCTGGGTTGGGAGCCGTGAGGATGGGACCGGACCCTTCCCAGCCACGGCTGCTCCTGCTGCTCCGCCAAAGGGCTGAGCTCAAGCGCCGGGCCTCCGACTCTCATCCACAGACAGACTGTGCCTTCGAGTCTCTGGTTTTATGCCTCTGGAACTAGCAACGTTCCACAGGCACAACCCATCCCGGCAGCATCCCCGAAACCGGCAACCTCTACACCCCTCCCGGGAGAACGCCAGCAACCTATGCTACAGCCTGCCCACCCCTCGCCCTCCGGATCCCAAAGGGAATCGCTGCTGGGTGTGAGCAGTGCAGGGGCTATGACACACGCAAGCTGGCAGCTCTGACTCTGTGCACTAGGGGGCGGTTGGTTTTCCGTGTTGCTGTTTGGGAGAGCCTCCAAATCAGCCACAAGCTGGTGCCCAGTGACACCCAAGGGACCTGTCTTTTCCCTGCCCTTTGCCATCCCTTCCAGGGCTTGGCCCGCCACACACAGCTCCCTGGGCTGGCCTGTTGCACAGAGCTGGGAAGGGCCCACACGTCGGCTGCCTCCCCAGTGTCAGTCGCACTCCCCCCCACCCGCCCTGCAGTGCGTCGGGGCTGGGTCAGTGGGGAACAGGCCAGCGACCTTTTCTGGGCTCTGTGTGCTGTTCTTCCCCCCCCCCCCCCCCCGCCCTTTACAGTTGGGCGGTTTCTGGGAAATGCCGGGGCTGGAGCCAGCGTCCCTGGAAGATTTTTACTGTCAGCTTCCGATTGGCTCTTCAGCTTTGTTTACACTGTAGGAACCAAACCCGCCAATCGCAGTCCCAGGACAGTGGGGGTGGGGATCAAACCTGGGACAGTGGGGGTGGGGACATGTCCTGCCCAGCTCAGGGGGAAGAAACCGCTGAGTCCAAAGCTCAGATAAATGCAGGATACAAGAAATGATCAGACAGGAGGAGGGTTCAGAGCCCTACCCAGGGACCCCGAGGGGAACAGCAGGGCGGCTTCGGGTGTTTCTTGGGGGGTGGGTCAGTCGGAGGGGGAGAGGGTTGTAACCAGGGCTGTGGGGACAGCGGCTGGCAGGGGAGCAGAGGAACCAAGCAGCGTAGCCAGCCAGGAGCAATTTCTCTCTAATGTTTTCCATCTCTTGGTGGAGTTTTTCCACCTATGTGCGGAATAATTTTTTATGTGCGCCGAGGCCTCTGCAACGTGCACCACCTGTAGAAAAAAGTGCACTGAGGGTATTGTTAGTGAGGTGGGCAACACTGGCATCTCCCCTGAGGGGCTGCACTAGCGCTTAGTTCCCAGGGGATGCTGGCCGGGAAGGGGAGCGGGGAGCAGGGGAGCCTCAGGGTTGAGGCTGCCGCTTGCAGTTCCTTGGGCACAGGTGTCAAAGGGACTGCAGCAGCCAGACCAGAGAGCAGTGGGGGGGGGGGGGGGAGGACTTGGGAAGGGGCAGAGTGGGGGGGGGAAGAGGCAGCAGGAAGGCAGGGCCTGGGGGTGGGGTCAGGATATTCGGGAAGCTGCTCCGCGTTCACCCACTTGGCCCGTCAGTGGCAGTGCTGGGGCTCAATGTAGCATCCCCCCTCCTCCTGCCCCAGAGCCTAGAGGGGCCCCACGCACCCCTCCCCCAGGGCACCAGCCAGCCTGGGACTGCGGAGCTCTGGGCCGGCTGGGGTGGGCGGGGGGCCCCTCCGGCCCTGGGTGCGGCGGGGAGGGGACTGGGCCCCACAGCCCTGGCACCAGAGGGGAAGGACTCAGGCTCTGCCAGCCCTGACAAGATGCAGAGGGGGGTCTGCCCAGGCTCTGGGGGGGCCGGGGGCTCACCGGGGGCGGGGGGAGGGGCGGCCGGTCAGGGTTTCCTTTGCCCAGGCTGGAGGGGGGGGCTGAGGGAGGGTCAGTGTCTGGGCCAGGCACCACGGGGTGGGCGGAGAGAGGGGGGGGCCCGAGGGGAGGGGGCGGAGCATCCCTGGGAACACCAGCCCCCAGCGCCTGGGGCTGTATTTAGAGGGCACCCGGCAAACCCGGCGGCAGGGAGTCTGGGCGCTGGATCCCTCCGGCCTGGGCACAGAACAGGTACGTGCCGGACACGGGGAAACGCAGGGGGGGGGGGGGGGCAGGGGAGGTGCCCGGGCAAAGGAGGGAACTTCCCAAGCAAAGTGCAGAGCTGACTCCACCGCCCTGGTGTCCCCCCTTCTGTCCCCCCAGCACTGACCCCTCTGACCCCTGAACCCCCGATCTCCTCCTTCACCCCCTTCCTACTCCACCTGCCCCCCCACATCTCCCACCACTCCCCATTGCCCCAGCGCCCCTGCCCCAGGAATCGTTCCTGCCTGGCCCCACATCCCAGCATGCACACGGGGGCAAGGTGAGGGGCAGAGACCCCCTAATTCAGTGCACACACCCCAGGGAGATGGTTGTTGTGACCTGACAGTTGTTGTGAACCTCTGGGCTCCGTGGGGTACAAGTGGGCTCCGTGGGTGTCTAGGGAAAGCTTGTGCGTTGCTGCGTCTGTCTGTCCTGCTCCCCTGCCTGTGGGCTGTGTGCGGAGGGGAGGCGTGTCGGCTCCGTGCTGGGATCGCAGGGGTTTGCTTCTGGGAGACACAACAGGCGTCCCCACCGAGGGTGGCAGGGCCGATGGGCCGGCGAGTCGAGGCTCTGGGCGGGTCGTGGACGTTCGGGGGGGCCCATCCCCAGCTGAGGAGTTTTGCTGTGACTCTGCAGAGTCTGAGCCACGGCTGCCGGGCGGAGTCACACCTGGACAAGGGACTTGTGTGATGGACCGGGCCGGGTCTGGGCACCGCTGAGGGCGTCTGCCCAAATTCGGACGTGAGCGGGAAATTCCCCAGTGCACTGGGAGAACGGCTCCCTGGGCGTGTTTAGACCTTGGCTCGGGGAGTCCAGTTTGCACCTGAATCCCAGCTCAGCAGAATCTCTCTCCGGTCTGTGTTTGGAGGTTTCTGTCTCAGGCTGGCAGCTTGCAAGTCTGAAACTGATCAGGGGACTTTTGTATGTTGCTGCTCCTAATGCCTGACCTGTGTGCACTGATCCGTCTATTCAGAGGGAGTCTGGTTTGGCGGATGCCCAGGGCAGGGGGCGTTGCTGGCACCCAATGGCCTATGTCACCTTAAGGATGGGCCCCTCCAAGCATTTCTGGTGCCATTCTCCCTACCTTTCCCAAATCCAAGGTTGCTTTTTGAGGTGGGACCTCCAGGCCGGCCTGTGGAGTTCACGCTGTGGGCTGCCATGGCTGTACATCGCGGCAGTGCGACACTTTCTGTCTGTGATCGGTTCCTTCCCGAACCATTCCCAATATTCTCTGCGCGTTTCCGACAGACACTGCAGAGGTTTTCAGGGAGCTCTCCGCAGCGACTCCCAGATCTCTCTGGAGTGGGACCAGCCGCGCCCCCCCCGATGTGGGGTCACACGTGGGATTGTCTTGCCCTGTGCGTTCCTTTGCGTTTCCGCTCCCTGGATTCCCTCTGCCCCCGGCGCCCAGGCACCCAGTGCTGGGAGGCCCCTTTGCAGCGCTGGGCAGGCAGCTCTGCCCTGCAGCAAGACGGGGAATGTTCCACCTCTGTGTTTGTGCCTTTCCCAGGGTCGTTAAGGAATAAACTGAACCGCCTGGTCCCCATCCAGCCCCCTGCGCCCCCACGACTCCCCCTCCCCCCACCGTTTGCTCCTGCCCTTTGATTCTGCCCAGAAGGCGGAGGACCAGCCAGGTTTGCAGGATCCTCTCTCGGTCCCTCAGTGCCTGGCAGGCTCAGCCCTTTGTGACCGGCCTCCCCCGCCTCCCTGGTACAAACCTCGTGACCCACAGGCAGAGCTGGGAGCAGCCCAGGCCCTGGTGCAGCTAAGAGTAGGGGTTCAAACCTCAGGGGGGACCACAGCCCCTCCCTACACCCCCCTTACCTACGTGGTACCACTGCTGTTCCCCAGCTGCTGCACCACAGAGGTGGCCGCATCTCAGGGCCATGCGATGGATCCCTTGGGAGGGAGACACAGTCTGAGAGCCCCTGCCTGAGCGGCCGCTGCTCATGGGGGGATTCAAAGCCCGACAGGAGGGGAGATTCATTGGGGCGTGGGGGGAGGGCTGTGCACAGCAGCTTGTCCATTGCATGGAATGAGAACGACTCACTAATGTGTGTTTTATGTCCCCTCCTACACACAATATAATCAACTGCCCCCTAGTGGACAGAATCAGAACTGCCATCTTGTGTGTGTCATAGCCCCTGCACTGCTCCCATCCTCCCCCCCCCCTGCAGAAATTCTCTGTTAGATTCAGAGGGGTGGGCCAGCTCTAACATTGGTTGTTGGAATCTTTCCTCTCACATCCAGGGAGAGTTGTAGCAGCTTGGAGGTTGCTGGAATACTGGTAGTATGTCTTGTGCCTGTGGAACTCCTTGCCACTGGATTCCCATTGATGAAGGCTCTCTCTGGTTCTCTCCCACTAGGGAGGCTCAGACACTGAAAGATGCTTCCTGGTGAAGGCGTTACCGCACCAGCCATGCCTAGTTGCAGCATCTTCATCCCACTTCTCCTCTTTCTCCCTGGAGTCTCTCCCTACTGCTACACCGCCACGGCTGAGAAGTGCAGTGAGACGACGCCCCCGATGCCTTGGCACAGCCTGGTGGGGAAGGGCATCGACATCACCACGCTGGGCTGGACGGAGGCCTCCCTGCTGGACACCAGCCTGTGGCAAGGCCCTGATGGCACCTGCACCCTGTGCCAGACCCCGCGGCAGGACAGGAAGGTGCCGCTGGCCGTGGTGGACTGGAAGGAAACCGTTTCCTGCCAACAGGAGGTGAGAAGCTCGGTGGAGCAGTCAGCTGGGGCCGTGGCCCAGGCCGTGGCATCGGCTGTGACCAACGACTGGAAGAAGGGGCTGGATCTGACGGAGGAGACAAAAGACCTGGCCCTGGGGGGGGCGCGATCCCCGCTCGCCAGCTTCGCCTACGAGAAGGAGCAGCAGGACAAGTACATGTTTGTGCTCAATGACGTGTCCTGTGTGTTTTACAGGTGAGAATCCCCCCGGTAGGTCCCCCCGCTCCCTGCAGCACAGCGCCCCCTGCTGGGCCCCGCCCTGCTCACTGCAGCACAGCGCCCCCTGCTGGACCCCCGCCCCGCTCCCTGCAGCACAGCGCCCCCTGCTGGGCCCCCGCCCTGCTCCCTGCAGCACAGCGCCCCCTGCTGGGCCCCCGCCCTGCTCCCGGGAGCACAGCGCCCCCTGCTGAGCCCCGCCCTGCTCCCTGCAGCACAGCGCCCCCTGCTGGGCCCTGCCCTGCTCCCTGCAGCACAGCGCCCCCTGCTGGGCCCCCGCCCTGCTCTCTGCAGCACAGCGCCCCCTGCTGGGCCCCCGTCCCGCTCCC
The DNA here is from genome assembly GCF_049634645.1 of Pelodiscus sinensis. NCBI lineage: Eukaryota > Metazoa > Chordata > Testudines > Trionychidae > Pelodiscus > Pelodiscus sinensis. Next base: position 133,803,675 of record NC_134714.1, on the reverse strand, counting down.
TGCAGCACAGCGCCCCCTGCTGGGCCCCCGCCCTGCTCCCTGCAGCACAGCGCCCCCTGCTGGGTCCCCACCTGCTCCCTGCAGCACAGCGCCCCCTGCTGGGCCCCTGCCCCGCTCCCTGCAGCACAGCGCCCCCTGCTGGGCCCCCACCTGCTCCCTGCAGCACAGCGCCCCCTGCTGGGCCCCCGCCCCGCCCCCTGCAGCGCAGTGCCCCCTGCTGGGTTCCTGCCCCTCACCCTGTAGCAAAGCGCCTCCTGCTGCATCTGGTCATTCTTTTGGGTTTGCTACTCCTACTGCTTCACTGGAGCCATTGGGGAGCACTGAGTATAAGGGAGAGTGTCACCTACTGACCTCCCCTCAGGAAAGCCACAGAGTTATCACTGAGGCAGTGAGGCCAGTTTTCCTGGGGAGAGGAGCAGGGGACTGTAGCTGTCTCATCTTTCTTTCCCTTCTGGGCAGATTGAGACTTACTCATCAGCCCCGGCTGGCTCCACAATTCTCCCAGGCCATGCGCCAGCTTCCACCCAGCTACGAACCTGACACGTACCGGTCCTTCCTGGCCACATACGGCACCCACTATCTGAGCCACGTAGCGCTCGGCGGGCGCATGCGGAAGCTGACGGCCATCCCGACCTGCCGGGCAGCGCTGGACGGGCTGACAGACACTGAAATCAGGGAGACTCTGGGCTTTGAGTTCTTGGAAGACCTGGGCTTGAACCAGTTCCCCTCGGACTCCCACACCCATGAGCCAAGTAGCCAGGGCAACTTCAGCTCCCTGGTGCCCTACCTGGAGAAGCACATTGAGGTGACGGGGGGGAGCCGCCACACCAAGGAACTCTTCTCCACCACCCAGAACACCACGACATTCACAGCCTGGCTGGAGAGCCTCAAAGCCAGATCCAGCCTGGTCTCCTACTCCCTGGGGCCCATCCACACCCTGGCGAGTCCGGGAGACCCCCGGCGGGAGGCGCTGAGGCAGGCAGTGAAGGAGTACGTGGCTGAGCGGGGGCAGAGGATGTGTCCTTGGAGCTGCTCAGAAGGCGGCTACGCCGACACCTTGGATCCCTGCACTTGCCACTGCTCCGGGAACCCCCTCACCAACTCCATGTGCTGCTCCCTCCGGCGGGGTGGGGCCCGGCTGAAGGTTCGTGTGATGTCGGGCAAAGAGCTGTTTGGGGACATCACAACTACCACCGACGGCTACGTCAAGGTCTTCTTCCAAGGCCAGGAGCTGGAGACAAGCCTCATTGCAAACAACGACAACCCCGAGTGGAACGAAGACCTGGATTTCGGGGCGGTGACGCTACCAGAGGAGCCCGAACTGAAAGTGGAGGTGTGGGACAGCGACATCTCGCCGGACGACCTGTTGGGAGTCTGCTTCACCCAACTCAAGGCCGGCAGGAACGTCACGCTCATGTGCAACCTGGAACGGGGCCATGTGCAGCTTTCCTACTCGCTGGAGTGCGGGCCCAACCTGGGCGGGGACAGCTGCCAGGAGTACGTGCCTGTGAGGGGCTTTGGGGAGAGAATCCAGGAGTCCTCGCCCACAGCCAGCTCCCCTCCATCTCTGTAGCCCCCAGCCCCTTGCCTGAGCTGGAGTTCCCAAGGCTCTCAAGGAAATACAGCCCCCTCCTTTCCCAGCAACCCCCCATCTCCGAGGGCGCAGGGCCGTGCATATTCCCATTCCGTCACTCTTTGCAGTAGCTCTGGTTTTGCTGCACCGTGCAGTTCCACCTCAGCGCCATCGCGCTAATAAACGTGGGACCGGCTTGATTTCTAGTTCCTTTCATTTTAGAACAGGCACCCTCAGCCCAGCCGCTCCCTGGGGGCTCTGTGGGCTGGGCTGGGCGCCGTCCCGCATGGCAGCCTGTCCCGGCGCAGGACAGGGAATGGCGGGAGCGGGTGTCGAATGGGCGGGACGGGACCTTTCCGAATTCCGGGGTTTCTCTCCATGGGGCAGGAGTGGGGGTCGGGGGCGTCTCGTGTTCTAGCGACGGGCGTCTGCATTGGCACCGGTTCAGCCCCTGCACAAACAGCCCAAAGCCGAGACCCCCAGTGAAACAAGCCCCAAAACAGCCCCCCGGGCCCAGAGAGTAAAAGCAACTTTTGAATAAACCAGGCCCAGTTCTGCCGGGCACAAGCTGGCGCCCCCTGGTGCCTCCCCTGGGAACACCCTCCCCTGCCCCCTGGGCCCTGCTGGCTGCTGCTCTGGCGCCCCCTGGTGCCTCCCCTGGGAACACCCTCCCCTGCCCCCTGGGGCCCTGCTGGCTGCTGCTCTGGCGCCCCCTGGTGCCTCCCCTGGGAACACCCTCCCCTGCCCTCTGGGGCCCTGCTGGCTGCTGCTCTGGCGCCCCCTGGTGCCTCCCCGGGGAACACCCTCCCCTGCCCCCTGGGCCCTGCTGGCTGCTGCTCTGGCGCCCCCTGGTGCCTCCCCTGGGAACACCCTCCCCTGCCCCCCTGGGCCCTGCTGGCTGCTGCTCTGACGCCCCCTGGTGCCTCCCCAGGGAACACCCTCCCCTGCCCCTCTGGGGCCCTGCTGGCTGCTGTTCTGGCGCCCCCTGGTGCCTCCCCTGGGAACACCCTCCCCTGCCCCCCTGGGCCCTGCTGGCTGCTGCTCTGACGCCCCCTGGTGCCTCCCCTGGGAACACCCTCCCCTGCTCCTCTGGGGCCCTGCTGGCTGCTGCTCTGACGCCCCCTGGTGCCTCCCCGGGGAACACCCTCCCCTGCCCCCTGGGCCCTGCTGGCTGCTGCTCTGGCGCCCCCTGGTGCCTCCCCTGGGAACACCCTCCCCTGCCCCCCTGGGCCCTGCTGGCTGCTGCTCTGACGCCCCCTGGTGCCTCCCCTGGGAACACCCTCCCCTGCTCCTCTGGGGCCCTGCTGGCTGCTGCTCTGACGCCCCCTGGTGCCTCCCCTGGGAACACCCTCCCCTGCCCCCCTGGGCCCTGCTGGCTGCTGCTCTGATGCCCCCTGGTGCCTCCCCGGGGAACACCCTCCCCTGCCCCCTGGGCCCTGCTGGCTGCTGCTCTGGCGCCCCCTGGTGCCTCCCCTGGGAACACCCTCCCCTGCCCCCCTGGGCCCTGCTGGCTGCTGCTCTGACGCCCCCTGGTGCCTCCCCTGGGAACACCCTCCCCTGCTCCTCTGGGGCCCTGCTGGCTGCTGCTCTGACGCCCCCTGGTGCCCCCCCTGGGAACACCCTCCCCTGCCTCCTGGGGCCCTACTGGCTGCTGCTCTGGCGCCCCCTGGTGCCTCCCCTGGGAAAACCCTCCCCTGCTCCTCTGGGGCCCTGCTGGCTGCTGCTCTGGCGCCCCCTGGTGCCTCCTGGCCTGCTCTGTACCCCCAGAGCACTCTGTGTCCCTTCACAGTAGCTGTTTTTCTCTCCCCCATGACAGGACGTCTGTGCGCGCTTCTCTCCCCTCCGCTATGTTGGGGCTCTGTGCACCCCCCACTCCTTTCCCCCATTTCAGGGGCTCTGTGTGTCCCCCCATTCCTCCCGTGCCAGGGCTCTGGGAGCCCCTCTTTGCCCCCCTTTCCCTGTCACAGAGCTCAGAGGTTACGAACATCAGAGCAGCCAGACGGTGCCAGACCAAAGGTCCATGTAGCCCGGTGTCCTGCCTGCTGACGGGTGCCCCACAGGGAGGGCCGTACGTAGGATGAAGGAGCTGGTCCCCTGTCCCACTCCGAGCGGGCGAGTCCGTAGCTAGAGAGCCGGCCCACCCCGGGGAGCTGCCTGCAGGGAGGACGTGGGCACACGGCCAGAGTCCAGAGGAGAGCGACAACGCGAGAACAGGTCGGGACACGCGGCCTGCGAGGAAAGAGGAGAGACGGAAACTCAGTCTGAAGCAGGGAGCTCAGCGCTTGCTCCACCGGCCCCATCACCTCTGGGGTCACGGACGCCTCCCAACTCCTGTGTTGTATCCACAGAGCAGCTTCACTGCTGGCCACAGGCAGCTGGGGCTGTGGGGAACCTGGTGGGCAGCTAAGGAGATGCAGTATGTGGCCCCCATATTTGGCATAAAGGCTGCAAAACCCCAGCTCCCCTCTGCCCTGTGACCAATTCTTAACCTCCAGAGCCAACTCATCAGCTGCCCCTCTCCCCCACTGTCCGCCCCACAGGCTCGCTGGACAGTAGCTTCATTCTTTGGGTACCACCTACATTACAGAAAGGAACGTAAGTCCCTTTGCAAAGACACAGACGCACACACGCAGCCCTACACACACACACAGAGACACACTCACACACGTCCGAACACAGGCCCTCCGAGGGTGCCTCTACACTGCACCTGCAGCTCGAAATAGCCTATGCCATGTGAGCGTTGCACCGTGCGTAGCGTATTTCGAGTCAGTTTCCAAAGAGCGCTCCTCCGAAACGCCCCTTGCTCCTCGTGAATGTCGGAAGAGCGAGCCCGTTCTGTTCCGAAAGAACAGAGGCGCTCTGAGGACGCGGAATCGGTATTTGGGGACACCGGCAGCGTCCCGAGGCAGCGCGCAGTGTAGACGCACCCGTAGACTGGTCTGACCCTGGCTATGCGGCTGTGGGTTGGGTCCAGTCCTTAAAGGAGACCAGGTCCCTCCTGCCTCCCCTATTTCTGCTGCCACGCCTGGTGGCTGTGTCTGGCAGTGACAGGCCTGCCCTGGCTCGCAGAGCCTGCCGGTTTGAGACAGAGGGACACTGTGAATAAATCCCGGCCGTGCTAGTCTGGAACTGACGACAGTTAAAAAACAAGACATGGTCCTGGATCCCTTAGTGTGCCTAGACCGCATCCCTCTGGCGACAGAGGCACGTAGAGTTGTTTATTCGGCACAGGGAAATGAAGTGATTTAAATCATCGCCCCTTCGTTTAAATTAAAATGGCTGCCGCGCTGTGCCGATCAGCTGTTTGTCGGCTCATCGTGGCAGTCTGGACACTCCACGGTCGACATCAAAGGCATTTGTCGACCTCCCCGATAAACCTCATCCCACGAGGCATAACGGGGAGGGCGACAAGTGCCTTTGAAGTCGACCGCGGAGTGTCCAGACTGCCACGATGAGCCGACAAACAGCTGATCGCACAGCGCGGCAGCCATTTTAATGTAAATCAAGCGGTGATTATTTAAATCGCCGCTTCATTTCCCTATGCCAGGTAGCCTAATCTACAGGCCTCTGTAGCCAGAGGCTTGTAGTCTAGACACACCCTGGAGACTAACAAACCATGAGGATTGGATTAGGAGCTTCCCTGGCTCCCTTCTTTGGACACTGGTAGTGTGATCCTGTGTTTCTGGGGTGCTGCCTCCTGCAGCCTGTCAGAGGGATTATCCGACCCCCCTCCCGTCCCCTCCCACTTCCCTAGTCCTCTGGCGCGCTCAGAGACAGTCCAGAGCTGGGACAATTCAGTGAGACTTGGGGTAAACTTCCCAGAAGCAGGAATCCAGTTTCCTGTTTCTTTTCCCCTTTTCTCTTGTTCTCCTTCGCCCCAGAGTGTCCGTGTCAGTGGGGCTGGGTTGGGAGCCGTGAGGATGGGACCGGACCCTTCCCAGCCACGGCTGCTCCTGCTGCTCCGCCAAAGGGCTGAGCTCAAGCGCCGGGCCTCCGACTCTCATCCACAGACAGACTGTGCCTTCGAGTCTCTGGTTTTATTCCTCTGGAACTAGCAACGTTCCACAGGCACAACCCATCCCGGCAGCATCCCCGAAACCGGCAACCTCTACACCCCTCCCGGGAGAACGCCAGCAACCTATGCTACAGCCTGCCCACCCCTCGCCCTCCGGATCCCAAAGGGAATCGCTACTGGGTGTGAGCAGTGCAGGGGCTATGACACACGCAAGGTGGCAGCTCTGACTCTGTGCACTAGGGGGCGGTTGGTTTTCCATGTTGCTGTCTGGAAGAGCCTCCAAGGCAGGCATAAGCTGGTGCCCAGTGACACCCAAGGGACCTGTCTTTTCGCTGCCCTTTGCCATCCCTTCCAGGGCTTGGCCTGCCAAGCGAACAGAGCCGGCTCTAGGTTTTTTGCCAGCCCAAGCAAAAAAACTCCCTCCCGCCCTCATTTCTTGTTCTACTCCCTCAATATCAGCAGCGGTATCAGTCCTGAGCGCTAAATGTAGGTCCTGGCGGTGCTTCATGAGGTCGTCTTTAGAAAACGGATTGTTAATAGCGTATAAAAATTGCAAAGTTTCACAAAGACCTTGCAACTGATCAAATCGCTCTTCAGTGGAAATTCTCGCTACATCCAAAATACAACGGACACGTTCAACGTCAAAGCTGTCGTTTGGATCGAGAATCGGATCATCACGAGCCTCAGAACGCAACTGTGTTCTCGAGCCCCAGGCTCGGCTGCTGCACCAAGACCTGCAGCTGCTCCAGCGCCTGCAGGGCCTTCTCCAGCGTGGTCCACGTGGCCGTGCCCAGGTCGCAGGGGCTCCGGCGGGTGCCATGGTCCTGGCCAGAGGGGAGACAGCGCTTCCTGCACCGGGGCCATGCCCCCGCGGACCTCTCCTCCCGGACCCCTGTGGGCAGGGCTGACCCGAAATAGGCGGCCAGCGGGATCCGGGTGCCAGCGCTGCGTAGTGGGCTGTGTCATCTCCCGCGGGCCTTTAAAACCGGCGGGGGTGGGGGCGCCCGGGCATTGCTGGGAGTGGCTGCTTAACTGGAAATGCTGCCCCTGGAAATATGCCGCCCCAAACACGTGCTTGATTTGCTGGTGCCTCGAGCCGGCCCTGCAAGCGCAGCTCCCCCGGCTGGCCTGCTGCACAGAGCTGTGTCGGCTGCCCCCCCAGTGTCCGTCCCACTCCCACGCAGGGCGGCGGGGCTGGGTCAGAGGGAACAGGCCAGCGACCTTTCTGGGCTCTGTGTGCTGCTCCCCTCTCCCCCGCCCTTTACACCTTGGCGGTTTCTGGGAAATGCCGGGGCTGGGTCAGTGGGGAACAGGCCAGTGACCTTTCTGGGCTCTGTGTGCTGCTCCCCTCTCCCCCGCCCTTTACACCTGGGTGGTTTCTGGGAAATGCCGGGGCTGGAGCCAGCGTCCCTGCAAGATTTTTACTTTCAGCTTCCGATTGGCTCTTCAGTTTTGTTTACGCTGTAGGAACCAAACCCGCCAATCGCAGTCCTGGGACAGTGGGGGTGGGGATCCAACCTGGGACAGTGGGGGTGGGGATCCAGCCTCGGACAGTGGGGGTGGGGATCAAACCTGGGACAGTGGGGGTGGGGATCCAGCCTCGGACAGTGGGGGTGGGGATCAAACCTGGGACAGTGGGGGTGGGGATCCCTCCTAGGACAGTGGGGGTGGGGATCCAGCCTCGGACAGTGGGGGTGGGGATCCAACCTGGGACGGGGGGGTGGGGATCCCTCCTAGGACAGTGGGGGTGGGGATCCCTCCCACCAGGGACGTATCCTGCCCAGCTCAGGGGGCAAAACCGCTGAGGCCAAAATTGGGTAAATTCAGGGCACAAGAAATGATCAGACAGGAGGAGGGTTCAGGGCCCCACCCAGGGAACCTGAGGGGAAGAGCCAGGAGGCTTAGGATGTGTCTGGGGGGGGCAGGCAGTCGGAGGGGGAGAGGGCTGTGCCCAGGGCTGGGGGACAGAGAGGCTGGCAAAGAAGGAAGGAACCGAGCAGCACAGCCGGCCGGCAGCAATGTTCCCTCTAATGTCTTCCACCTACTGGTGGATTTTTTCCACCTGTGTGCGGAATATTTTTTCTGTGCGCCGAGTCCTCTGCAAGGTGCACCACCCATAGAACACAAACCGCGCTGGGGACACTGTTAGTGAGGTGGGCAGCACTGGCATCTCCCTGGGGGGCCGCACAAGCGCTTAGTTCAGAGGGGACGCTGGCCGGGAGGGGGAGCAGGAAGCAGGAGACCCTCAGGTTTGGGGCTGCCAGAGCCAGCGCTGCCCGCAGCTCATGGTACCCTGGGCACACGCAGCAGCCAGGCCGGAGAGCAATGACGGATGGGGGGAGGTCTTGGGAAGGGGCAGAGTGGGGGGGGAAGAGGCAGCAGGAAGGCAGGGCCTGGGGGGGCTCAGGATATTCGGGAAGCTGCTCCCTGTTCACCCACTTGGCCCGACAGTGGCAGTGCTGGGGCTCAGTGTAACATCCCCCCTCCTCCTGCCCCAGAGCCTGGAGGGGGCCCCACGCACCCTCCCCCAGGGCACCAGCCAGCCTGGGACTGCGGAGCTCTGGGCCGGCTGGGGTGGGCGGGGGGCCCCTCCGGCCCTGGGTGCGGTGGGGAGGGGACTGGGCCCCGCAGCCCTGGCACCAGAGGGGAAGGACTCAGGCTCTGCCAGCCCGGACAGGTGCAGAGGGGGGTCTGCCCAGGCACTGGGGGGGCCGGGGGCTCACCGGGGGTGGGGGGAGGGGCGGCCGGTCAGGGTTTCCTTTGCCCAGGCTGGAGGGGGGGGCTGAGGGAGGGTCAGTGTCTGGGCCAGGCACCACGGGGTGGGCGGAGAGAGGGGGGGGCCCGAGGGGAGGGGGCGGAGCATCCCTGGGAACACCAGCCCCCAGCGCCTGGGGCTGTATTTAGAGGGCACCCGGCAAACCCGGCGGCAGGGAGTCTGGGCGCTGGATCCCTCCGGCCTGGGCACAGAACAGGTACGTGCCGGACACGGGGAAACGCAGGGGACGGATCCGGGGCAAACCCGGAGCTCTGGGGAGAGGGAGCCACGGCCTGGGCCCTGCCCAAAGCGGGTGACTGGGATTGGGGGGGGGGCAGGGGAGGTGCCCAGCAGGGGGCAGAGGAGGGAACGTCCCACCCAACAGAGACACTGCAGAGCTGACTCCACCGCCCTGGTGTCTCCCCTTCTGTCCCCCCAGCACTGACCCCTGAACCCCCGATCTCCTCCTTCACCCCCTTTCTACTCCAGCTGCCCCCCCACATCTCCCACCACTCCCCATTGCCCCAGCGCCCCTGCCCCAGGAATCGTTCCTGCCTGGCCCCACATCCCAGCACACACACGGGGGCAAGGTGAGGGGCAGAGATCCCCTAATTCTGTGCACACACCCAGCAGAGGGACTTGTTCCAGCCGCCTCCCCCCCTCCGATGATCCTGGCACACACGGGGGCGAGAGAGGGACTCAGAGCCACCCACACCCTGGAGCAGACACAGGTCGGGGGCTCAGGGCCGCGTGTGTCAGGGGCCGAGGGAGGGGTCCCTCTGCTCTGCCCCCTTGTCTCTTTCCCAGTGCCCTGGCTCTCCCCACGCCCGGAATCCTAGGGCGGGTGAGAGTCACCCGGAAGTTGCCCAAGGGGGCAAAGTGCCAGGGGCGGTGGGTGTGACGTGTCGGGATTCTAATGTGAACACACTAAACCCATCCGCAAGGGGCCGTGGGCTCCGTGGGGTACAAGTGGGCTCCGTGGGTGCCTAGGGAAAGCTTGTGCGTTGCTGCGTCTGTCTGTCCTGCTCCCCTGCCTGTGGGCTGTGTGCGGAGGGGAGGCGTGTCGGCTCCGTGCTGGGATCGCAGGGGTTTGCTTCTGGGAGACACAACAGGCGTCCCCACCGAGGGTGGCAGGGCCGATGGGCCGGCCAGTCGAAGCTCTGGGCGGGCCGTGGACGTTCGGGGGGGCCCATCCCCAGCTGAGGAGTTTTGCTGTGACTCTGCAGAGTCTGAGCCACGGCTGCCGGGCAGAGTCACGCCTGGACAAGAGACTTGTGTGACGGACCGGGCCGGGTCTGGGCGCCGCTGAGGGCGTCTGCTCAGGGCCAATTGCACAAATTCGGAGCTCTCTATAGCCCCCGGACTGGAGAGCCTCCCAAACAGGCCACAAACCAGTCCCACAGAGCGCTTCAGCTGCCTGCTTGGCCAGCCAGAAGCCTCCCCAGCAAAACTCCTCTAGCATCCCAGCAATATCCATGCCCCAGATGGCCCTGGGCCTCATACACAGGTGGGGGGTCCTAGCATCCAATCCCACCTACCCCGAACAAGTTCTGTCCGGTTCCAAGAAACCAGCCACATATCCCTGGTCAATTTACCCTCCGGATCTTACCCACAAGGTCACGCTGAGCCGATCCTTTAGCATCCAACATCTAAAGGTTTATTACTAAAAGAACGAAAAGCAGGAGAGTGAGGTTGTTAAAGGATAGTACGTTACATGCATCGAATCTCCCAGTCCTCGGTGCAGGCTCTAGCAGAGATGTTACAGCTGCTGGCTTAAAAGTCCTTGGTGTACACACTACGTCAGGATGGGTCCACAGTTCTTCCCGGCTTGTGATTCCCTGTGAGGCTGCATCTGGGGTCAGGAGCACATCTGAAGACAAGATGGAGTCAGCCACATGGCATCTTTATCCCTCCTTCCTGGTCTCTTCTTGGCTACAGCAGGTCACCTGCCCCGTGGCCTATCCCTGCTGGTAGCCCTTAGGCGTCAGTCTCCATTCTTGAGGTGTGTCCTTGGCCTATAGAGGGCTATTGTTCCATAGGGTATGTCTACACTGCCACCCTAGTTCGAACTAGGGTGGCTAAGGCAGGCATTCAAACTTGCAAATGAAGCCCAGGATTTAAATATCCCAGGCTTTATTTGCATGTTCCCCGGCGGGGCCATTTTTAAATGCCCGTTGTTCGAACTATCTGCCCACGGCTACACGGACTGGGTAGTTCGAATTGAAGCTCCTAATTCGAACTACCGTTAAACCTCCTCCCCATAGTTCAACCACATACAGAGAAACATTTGGGTGTCCACACAAAGTACATGCTGACAACTTCGCACACAGACATTGTACAGTCACACGAATAGCACACATGGAATGAGAAGAAAGGAGGCTTCTATTGGACACCTCACATGGCCCCCTTGGTACCACCTTTGGGGCCAACACCCCCCCCCATGGGTGCAGCAGTGATCTGGCTGCTCCCCTCAAAATCCAGTAACGTGACAACTTGCTTGTGTGATAAACAACAAATTGGGAGATCCGTTCAGCCTGCGAGAACCGCGGGATTCCTGCCACGTGGGCAAGGGGAGAAAACGGCCCTTGGAGATTCCTCCATTTGGGCTTCGCTCCGGCTCCTCCCTGCAAGAGCATCTCTGCTAGGAACTGAGCCGGGCAGGACTGACGGCCCCTCCCAGCACAGGGCGTGTCCCGGAGACTTGTGATAGCAGAATATCCCATCCCGGCGACACGCCTGCGCCAGGATCCCTGCATTGCTGGAGGGATGGAATTTGAGTCCTTCACTGATTTCACTCTCGGACTCTTCTCTCTTTTCCTCATAACCCTTCCATGTTGGATGTTAGAGGAGGGACCCAGCAGACTCAGGTGGGTAAGTTCTGGGGTATAAACTTACCTGCGACTGTGGCTGCACCTTTGCGTTGGGAGAACCTGTTTGGATTTGGTGAGACTGGGTTTCCTAACTTTTATCTGTCATGTGCGCTGCAGGTTGTGGTACAGGAGAAGCTGGAGTGTCGAAGGGGGGTTGCTTGTGTGATTTCTTGATCACCAGCCTGGCGGTGGCTCATCTGCAGCGGAGGGAGAAAGGGGCAAGGACGTGAGCGGGAAATTCCCCAGTGCACTGGGAGAACGGCTCCCTGGGCGTGTTTAGACCTTGGCTCGGGGAGTCCAGTTTGCACCCGAATCCCAGCTCAGCAGAATCTCTCTCCGGTCTGTGTTTGGACGTTTCTGTCTCAGGCTGGCAGCTTGCAAGTCCGAAACCTTCCCGGGGGCTTTTGTATGTTGCTGCTCCTAATGCCTGATCCGTGTCCACTGATCCTTGTTTGCAGAGGGAGTCTGGTTTGGCCGATGCACTGGGCAGGGGGCGTTGCTGGCACCCGATGGCCTATGTCGCCTTAAGGATGGGCCCCTCCAAGCATTTCTGGTGCCATTCTCCCTACCTTTCCCAAATCCAAGGTTGCTTTTTGAGATGGGGCCGCCAGGCCGGCCTGTGGAGTTCACGCTGTGGGCTGCCATGGCTGTACATCGCGGCAGTGCGACACTTTCTGTCTGAGATCGGTTCCTTCCCGAACCATTCCCAATATTCTCTGAGCGTTTCCGACAGACACTGCAGAGGTTTTCAGGGAGCTCTCCGCAGCGACTCCCAGATCTCTCTGGAGTGGGACCAGCCGCGCCCCCCCCGAGGTGGGGTCACACGTGGGATTGTCTTGCCCTGTGCGTTCCTTTGCGTTTCCGCTCCCTGGATTCCCTCTGCCCCCGGCGCCCAGGCACCCAGTGCTGGGAGGCCCCTTTGCAGCGCTGGGCAGGCAGCTCTGCCCTGCAGCAAGACGGGGAATTTTGTATTGAGGGCAAATGTTCCACCTCTGCGTTTGCGCCTTTCCCAGGGTCGTTAAGGAATAAACTGAGCAGCCCAGGTCAAGTGTGAAATTTGGGGGTTCAAACTGCAGAGGGGGCAACTGCCCTGCCCCCGCTCAACCTAAGAGGCACCACTGCTGTTCCCCAGCTGCCCCGCCCCAGAGGTGGCCGCATCTCAGGGCCCCGCGAAGGAGCCTTTAGGAGGGAGGCAGGGGACTGAGGACACTCCCGTGGGCGCTCTGCTCTCTCGCTCTCCCTGCGGCAGGGCACGGGGCTGCGCGTGTCTGGGACAGGTCACCCCACTGCACTGGCTCCCAGACGTCTGTACGTGCGGCCCCTGAATGAGACCCCCCCCCCCCGGGACATCACAGACACTTTATCAGCAGTATCAATGGTGACGGCAAAGCGGGGTCTGGGCTGCAGCCTGACAGCTCACGGCCCCCAGGTAATAATCTAGCAACCCCCTGGCAGCTCCCAACCCCCCCCCCCCCCCCCGAGAGCCCTGCCCTTGTCCTGCAGCTCACGGGGGGATTGAGATCCGACACAAGGAGGGGAGATTCACCTGGGGGGGTGGGGGGAGGACTGTGCACTGTAGCTTGGCCATTGGATGGAATGAGAACGACTCACCAGTGTGTGTTTTACGTCCCCTCCCACCCACAGCAAAACCAACCGCCCCCTAGTGCACAGAACCAGAACTGTCAGGTTGTGTGTGTCATAGCCCCTGCACTGCCTCACCCAGCAGCAATTCTCTGTTAGATTCAGAGGGCTGGACCGGCTCTAACATAGCTTGTTGGAATCTTTCCTCTCACATGCAGGGAGAGTTGTAGCAGCTTGAATGTTTCTGGGATGCTGGTAGCGTGTGTGGTGCCTGCGGAACTGCCTGCCACTGGATTCCCATTGATGAAGGCTCTCTCTGGTTCTCTCCCACTAGGGCAGCTCAGACACTGAAAGCCGCTCCCTGGTGAGGGCGCCCTGGTACCAGCCATGCCAAGATGCAGCATCTTCATCCCGCTTCTCCTCCTCTTTCTCCCTGGAGTCTCCCCCTACTGCTACACCGCCACGGCTGAGAAGTGCCGAGAGACGACGCCCTCGATGCCTTGGCACAGCCTGGTGGGGAAGGGCATCGACATCACCACGCTGGGCTGTACGGAGGCCTCCCTGCTGGACACCAGCCTGTGGCACGGCCCTGATGGCACCTGCACCCTGTGCCAGAGCCCGCGGCAGGACAGGAAGGTGCCGCTGGTCGTCTTGGACTGGAAGGAAAACGCTGCCTGCAAACAGGAGGTGAGAAGCTCGTTGGAGGAGTCGGCTGGAAACGTGGCCCAGGCCGTGGCATCGGCTGTGACCGGTGACTGGAAGAAGGAGCTGGATCTGACGGAGGAGACAAAAGACCTGGCCCTGGGGGGGGCGCGATCCCCGCTCGCCAGCTTCGCCTACGAGAAGGAGCAGCAGGACAAGTACATGTTTGTGCTCAATGAGGTGTCCTGTGTGTTTTACAGGTGAGAATCCCCCGGTAGGTCCCCCGCCCCACCCCCTGCAGCGCAGCGCCCCCTGCTGGGCCCTGCCCTCCTCCCTGAAGCACAGCACCCCCTGCTGGGCCCTGTCCTGCTCCCTGCAGCACAGCGCCCCCTGCTGGGCCCCCGCTCCGCCCCCTGCAGCACAGCGCCCCCTGCTGCCCCCCCCGCTCCCTGCAGCACAGCGCCCCCTGCTGGGCTCCCCTACTCCCTGCAGCACAGCGCCCCCTGCTGGGCCTCCACCCCGCCCCCTGCAGCACAGCGTCCCCTGCTGCCCCCCCCCCCCGCTCCCTGCAGCACAGCGCCCCCTGCTGGGCCTCCACCCCGCCCCCTGCAGCACAGCGCCCCCTGATGGGCCCCCCTACTCCCTGCAGCACAGCGCCCCCTGCTGGGCCTCCGCCCCGCTCCCTGCAGCACAGCGCCCCCTGCTGGAAAGCCACAGAATTGACACTGAGGCAGGGGAGTCAATTTTACTGGGGAAAGGAGCAGGGGCCTGTAGCTGGCTCATCGCTCCTCTTTCTTTCCCTTCTGGGCAGATTGAGACTCACACATGAGCCCCGGCTGGCACCACAATTCTCCCAGGCCCTGCGTCTCCTTCCACCGAGCTACAAACCTGACACATACCGGTCCTTCCTGGCCACGTACGGCACCCACTATCTGAGCCAGGCAGTGCTGGGTGGACTCATGCAGCAGCTGACAGCCATCCCGACCTGCCGGGCAGTGCTGGACGAGCTGACAGACACTGAAATCAGGGAGAATCTGGGCTCCAAATTCTTGGAAAACCTGGGATTGAACCAGTTTCCCTCAGGCTCCCACAGCCACGAGTCGAGCATCCAGGGCAACTTGAGGTCTCCGGTGCCCTACATGGAGAAGCGAGTCGAGGTTATCGGGGGGAGCAGCCACACCAAGGAACTCTTCTCCACCAACCAAAGCAGCACGACATTCTCAGCCTGGCTTCAGAGCCTCAAAGCCAGCCCCGGCCTGGTCTCCTACTCCCTGGGGCCCATCCACACCCTGGTGAGGCCGGGAGACCCCCGGCGGGAGGCGCTGAGGCGGGCAGTGAAGGAGTACGTGGCTGAGCGGGGGCAGAGGATGTGTCCTTGGAGCTGCCCAGAAGGTGGTGTCTTTGACTCCTTGGATCCCTGCACTTGCCACTGCTCTGGGAACCCCCTCACCAACTCCATGTGCTGCTCCCTCCGGCGGGGCCTGGCCCGACTCAGTGTCCACGTGCTGTGGGGCAGAGACCTGCAGGGGGACCCCATAACTGCCACCGATGCCTACGTCAAGGTCTTCTTCCAAGGCTGGGAGCTGCGGACGCGCCACATTGAGAACAACGACAACCCCGAGTGGAACCAAGTCCTGGACTTCGGGGTGGTGACGCTGCCAGAGAAGCCCGAACTGGAGGTGCAAGTGTGGGACAAAGACGTCTTTCGAGACGACAATATTGGATCATGTGTCACCCGCCTGAGGGCCGGCAGGAATGACGAGCTCACCTGCAACCTGAAACAGGGCCATGTGGTGTTTTCCTACTCGCTGGAGTGCGGGCCCAACCTGGGCGGGGACAGCTGCCAGGAGTACGTGCCAGTGAGGGGCTACGGGCAGAGACCCCAGGAGTCCTGGCCCCCAGCCAGCCCCCCTCCATTTCATTAGCCCCCAGCCCCTTGCCTGAGCTGGAGTTCCCAAGGCTCTCAAGGAAATACAGCCCCCTCCTTTCCCAGCAACCCCCCATCTCCGAGGGCGCAGGGCCGTGCGTATTCCCATTCCGTCACTCTTTGCAGTAGCTCTGGTTTTGCTGCACCGTGCAGTTCCACCTCAGCGCCATCGCGCTAATAAACGTGGGACCGGCTTGATTTCTAGTTCCTTTCATTTTAGAACAGGCACCCTCAGCCCAGCCGCTCCCTGGGGGCTCTGTGGGCTGGGCTGGGCGCCGTCCCGCATGGCAGCCTGTCCCGGGGCAGGACAGGGAATGGCGGGAGCGGGTGTCGAATGGGCAGGACGGGACCTTTCCGAATTCCGGGGTTTCTCTCCATGGGGCGGGAGTGGGGGTCGGGGGCGTCTCGTGTTCTAGCGACGGGCGTCTGCATTGGCACCGGTTCAGCCCCTGCACAAACAGCCCAAAGCCGAGACCCCCAGTGAAACAAGCCCCAAAACAGCCCCCCAGGCCCAGAGAGTAAAAGCGACTTTTGAATAAACCAGGCCCAGTTCTGCCGGCACAAGCTGGCGCCCCCTGGTGCCTCCCCTGGGAACACCCTCCCCTCCCCTCCCGGGGCCCTGCTGGCTGCTGCTCTGGCGCCCCCTGGTGCCTCACCTGGGAACACCCTCCCCTGCCCCCCTGGGCCCTGCTGGCTGCTGCTCTGGCGCCCCCTGGTGCCTCCCCTGGGAACACCCTCCCCTCCCCCCTGGGGCCCTGCTGGCTGCTGCTCTGGCGCCCCCTGGTGCCTCCCCTGGGAACGCCCTCCCCTGCCCCCCTGGGCCCTGCTGGCTGCTGCTCTAGCACCCCCTGGTGCCTCCCCTGGGAACACCCTCCCCAGCCCCCTGGGGCCCTGCTGGCTGCTGCTCTGGCGCCCCCTGGTGTCCCCCCTGGGAACGCCCTCCCCTGCCCCCCTGGGCCCTGCTGGCTGCTGCTCTGGCGCCCCCTGGTGCCTCCCCTGGGAACCCCCTCCCCTGCCCCCCTGGGCCCTGCTGGCTGCTGCTCTGGCGCCCCCTGGTGCCTCCTTCGGGAACGCCCTCCCCTGCCATCTCCGTAGTCCCAGAGCACCCTGTGTCCCGTCACAGCAGCCGTTCCTCCCTCCCCCATGTGAGGGCCTCCTCTGCCCTATGTCAGGGCTCTGTGCCCACATATGAACATAAGAACGGCCACACTGGGTCAGACCAAAGGTCCTTCCAGCCCAGTAGCCTGTCTGCTGACAGTGGCCAATGCCAGGTGCCTTGAGGGAGTGAATTGAACAGGCAATGATCACGCCATCTCTCTCCTGCCAGCCATCTCCACCCTCTGACAAACAGAGGCTGGGGACACCATTCCTTACCCATCCTGGCTAATAGCCATTGATGGACTTAACCTCCATGAATGTATCTAGTTCTCTTTTAAACCCTGGTATAGTTGTAGCCTTCACAACCGCCTGAGGCGAGGAGTTCCACAGATTGACTGTGCGCTGTGTGAAGAACTTCCTTCTATTTGTTTTAAACCTGCTGCCCATTAGTTTCATTTGGTGGCCCTAGTTGGGAACAAGTAAATAACTTTTCCTTATTCACTTTCTCCACACCACTCATGATTTTATAGACCTCTATCATATCCCCCCTCTGTCTCCTCTTTTCCAAACTGAAAAGTCCTAGTCTCTATGGGTATGTCTACACTACCCTCCTAGTTCGAACGAGGAGGGTAATGTAGGCATACCGCACTTGCAAATGAAGCCCGGGATTTGAATTTCCCGGGCTTCATTTGCATAAGCGGGGCGCCGCCATTTTTAAAACCCCGCTGGTTCGAAGCGCGGCTACACGGGGCACGAACTAGGTAGTTCGAACTAGGCTTCCTAGTCCGAACTACCGTTACTCCTCATTCCACGAGTTTGCTTCTGTCTTAACCACCTTGACTATTGTCTGCAAACTTTGCCACCTCACTGTTTATCCCTTTCTCCAGATCATTTATGAATATGTTGAACAAGATTATTCCCAGGCCTGACCCTTGGGGGACACCACTAGTTACCCCTCTCCATTCTGAAAATTTTCAAAGTATGAATAAGACCCTCCGGAAAAGGGCACTTTTTCCGGAGGATCGGGGCCAGTGTAGACGCTCTTTTCCGGCTTTTTTAAAAGCCGGAAAAAAGCGGCGGACATTTTTATTTAAATGCCGCGGGGGATATTTAAATCCCCCGCGGATTTCCCTACGACGACTGGTGAAATTTACATGCCCCTTCCGGAAAAGGGGCCAGTGTAGACGTAGCCTAATAGATTAGTAAGACAGGATTTCCCTTTGCAGAAACCATGTTGACTTTTGTCCAACAAATTATACTCCCTTCCCCCATATCAGGGGCTCTGTGCACCCCCCATTCCTTTCCCCTATATCAGGGGCTCTGTGCACCCCCCATTCCTTTCCCCCATATCAGGGGCTCTGTGCACCCCCCATTCCTTTCCCCTATATCAGGGGCTCTGTGCACCCCCCATTCCTTTCCCCTATATCAGGGGCTCTGTGCACCCCCCATTCCTTTCCCCTATATCAGGGGCTCTGTGCACCCCCCATTCCCTTCCCCCATATCAGGGGCTCTGTGCACCCCCCATTCCTTTCCCCTATATCAGGGGCTCTGTGCACCCCCCATTCCTTTCCCCCATATCAGGGGCTCTGTGCACCCCCCATTCCTTTCCCCTATATCAGGGGCTCTGTGCACCCCCCATTCCTTTCCCCTATATCAGGGGCTCTGTGCACCCCCCATTCCTTTCCCCTATATCAGGGGCTCTGTGCACCCCCCATTCCTTTCCCCTATATCAAGGGCTCTGTGCCCCCCCCATTCCTTTCCCCTATATCAGGGGCTCTGTGCACCCCCCATTCCTTTCCCCTATATCAGGGGCTCTGTGCACCCCCCATTCCTTTCCCCTATATCAAGGGCTCTGTGCCCCCCCCATTCCCTTCCCCCATATCAGGGGCTCTGTGCACCCCCCATTCCTTTCCCCTATATCAGGGGCTCTGTGCACCCCCCATTCCTTTCCCCTATATCAAGGGCTCTGTGCCCCCCCCATTCCTTTCCCCTATATCAGGGGCTCTGTGCGTCCCCCATTCACCCCATGCCAGGACTCTGGGCGCCCCTTGTTCCCCCCTTTCCCTGTCACAGAGCTCAGAGGTTACAACCGTCAGAGCGGCCAGACGGTGCCAGACCAAAGGTCCATGTAGCCCGGTGTCCTGCCTGCCGACGGGTGCCCCCCGGGGAGGGCCGTACGTAGGACGGGAGAGCCCATCCCCTGCCCCACTCGGAGCAGGCAAGGCATTACCTAGAGTCTGACCCTGGCTATGCGGCTGTGGGTTGGGACCAGTCTTTAAGGGAGACCAGCTCCCCTATTTCTGCTGCCACGCCTGGCGGCTGTGTCTGGCAGTGCCAGGCCTGCCCTGGCTCGCAGAGCCTGCCGGGTTGAGACAGAGGGACACTGTGAATAAATCCCGGCCTGTTAGTCTGGAACTGGAAACACTTGGAAACTAGGCCCGGCCCGGCCCCCCTCGGAGACTAACAAACCACGGGGATGGGATCAGGAGCTTCCCTGGCTCCCTTCTTTGGACACTGTCAGTGTGATCCTGCACTTCTGGGGAGCTGCCTCCTGCAGCCTGTCAGAGGGTTTATCCGACCCCCGCCCCACACACACACTTCCCTGGTCCTCTCCTCGTGGGGTTACCAGATAGTCATAAATAAAATACCGGACATGCTTCATGGGGGGTGGGGGACCGGCCGGGAGGGGAGCGGTGCTAGCCGGGAGGGGGAGGGCCGGGATATAGATCTAAGGGGGCAGCAGGGCTGGTCCGGGGGGGGGGGGGTCGGGTGGAACAGGGCTGGCCGTGGGATATCAGCAGGGGGCACGGCGGGCGGGTCAGAGCTGGCCGGGTGAGCTCAGGAGGAGGAGGAGGGGAGAACTGGCCACCGGAAGCAGAGCTGGTGGGGGTGCAGCGGGGCTGGCTGGGGAAGATCCGGAGCAGGCACCGGCTAGCAGGACCTGGCGGCAGCGGGGAGGGCAGAGGGACTGGCAGGGGAAGACCGGGAGAAGTCGGGGAGAATCAACCAACCGGCCGGCTAGGAGGGGGTGGGGGAGCGAATCGGCCTGAGGCGAGCAGGACTGTGCCGATCTCAGGGCGCTCCCGTCCCGCGCGAGTCAGTCCGGCTGCGGCTCCACCACGCGCTTCACCAGCGCTGCCCCTCCTCCTCCTCACACCAACCAGGGCTCCCCGCGCCGATCGCGCCCCCTCCCAGCCACTCCCCCCACCCCCGCCAGGCTTCCTTCCCGCGCCCAGCCGGAAAACCAGGAAATACCGGACATTGCACACGTCTGTTTTCTTCGGGATTTTTTTACCGGACAGAGGGCCCGAACTCCGGACTGTCCGGTAGAAAACCGGACACCTGGCAACCCTACGGCCGCGCGCTCAGAGACAGTCCAGAGCTGGGACAAACCAGTGTGACTTGGGGTTCATTTCCCACAGGCGGGAATCCAGTTTCCTGTGTCTTTCCCCCTTTTCTCTTGTTCTCCTTCGCCCCAGAGTGTCCGTGTCAGTGGGGCTGGGTTGGGAGCCGTGAGGATGGGACCGGACCCTTCCCAGCCACGGCTGCTCCTGCTGCTCCACCAAAGGGCTGAGCTCAAGCGCCGGGCCTCCGACTCTCATCCACAGACAGACTGTGCCTTCGAGTCTCTGGTTTTATGCCTCTGGAACTAGCAACGTCCCGGCAGCATCCCCGAAACCGGCAACCTCTACACCCCTCCCGGGAGAACGCCAGCAACCTATGCTACAGCCTGCCCACCCCTCGCCCTCCGGATCCCAAAGGGAATCGCTGCTGGGTGTGAGCAGTGCAGGGGCTATGACACACGCAAGCTGGCAGCTCTGACTCTGTGCACTAGGGGGCGGTTGGTTTTCCGTGTTGCTGTTTGGGAGAGCCTCCAAATCAGCCACAAGCTGGTGCCCAGTGACACCCAAGGGACCTGTCTTTTCCCTGCCCTTTGCCATCCCTTCCAGGGCTTGGCCCGCCACACACAGCTCCCTGGGCTGGCCTGTTGCACAGAGCTGGGAAGGGCCCACACGTCGGCTGCCTCCCCAGTGTCAGTCGCACTCCCCCCCCCACCCGCCCTGCAGTGCGTCGGGGCTGGGTCGGTGGGGAACAGGCCAGCGACCTTTTCTGGGCTCTGTGTGCTGTTCCATCTTGGGTGGTTTCTGGGAAATGCCGAGGCCGGAGCCAGCGTCCTTGGAAAATTTTTACTTTCAGCTTCCGATTGGTTCTTTAGTTTTGTTTACGCTGTTGGATGCAAACCTGCCAATCGCAGTCCTGGGACAGCGGGGGTGGGGATCCCTCCTGGGACAGCGGGGGTGGGGATCCCTCCTGGGACAGCAGAGGTGGGGATCCCTCCTGGGACAGCAGAGGTGGGGATCCAACCTGGGACAGTGGGGGTGGGGACCCCACCCACCAGGGACGTGTCCTGCCCAGCTCAGGCAGGCGAAACCGCTGAGCCCAAAGCTCAGCTAAATCCAGGATACAAGAATTGATCAGAGAGGAGGAGGGTTCAGGGCCCCACCCAGGGACCCCGAGGGGAAGAGCCGGGCAGCTTAGGATGGGGGGCGGGTCAGTCAGAGGGGGAGAGGGCTGTGCCCAGGGCTGTGGGGACAGAGAGGCTGGCAAAGAAGGAAGGAACCGAGCTGCGCAGCCGGCTGGCAGCAATGTTCCCTCTAATGTCTTCCACCTATAGGCGGATGTTTTTCACCTGTGTGCAGAATAATTTTTTCTGTGCGCCGATGCCTCTGCAAGGTGCACCACCCATAGAACACAAACTGTGCTGGAGATGTTGTTAGTGAGGTGGGCGGCATGGGCATCTCCCCGGAGGGGCCGCACAAGCGCTTAGTTCCCAGGGGACGCTGGCCGGGAGGGGGAGCAGGCAGCAGGGCAGCCTCGGGGTTGGGGCTGCCAGAGCCAGCGCTCCCCGCAGCTCACGGTGCCCTGGGCACACGCCGCACAGGGACTGCAGCAGCCAGGCCGGAGAGCAGTGAGGCGATGGGGGGAGGCCTTGGGGAGGGGCAGAGTGGGGGGTGGGAAGAGGCAGCAGGAAGGCAGGGCCTTGGGGGAAATTAGGAAGTCTGGGAAGCTGTCCCCCATTCACCCACGTGCCATGTCAGGAGCATCCCCCCCTGCTCCTCCAGAGCCTGGAGGGGGCCCACGCACCCCTCCCCCAGGGCACCAGCCAGCCTGGGACTGCGGAGCTCTGGGCCGGCTGGGGTGGGCGGGGGGCCCCTCCGGCCAGCCCTGACAGGATGCAGAGGGGGGTCTGCCCAGGCTCTGGGGGGGCCGGGGGCTCACCAGGGGTGGGGGGAGGGGCGGCCGGTCAGGGTTTGCCTTTTCCCGGACTGGAGGGGAGGAATCAGGAGCCAGGCTGAGGGGAGGGTCAGTGTCTGGGCCAGGCACCACGGGGTGGGCGGAGAGGGGGGGGGCCCGAGGGGAGGGGGCGGAGCATCCCTGGGAACACCAGCCCCCAGCGCCTGGGGCTGTATTTAGAGGGCACCCGGCAAACCCGGCGGCAGGGAGTCTGGGCGCTGGATCCCTCCGGCCTGGGCACAGAACAGGTACGTGCCGGACACGGGGAAACGCAGGGGACGGATCCGGGGCAAACCCGGAGCTCTGGGGAGAGGGAGCCACGGCCTGGGCCCTGCCCAAAGCGGGTGACTGGGATTGGGGGGGGCAGGGGAGGTGCCCGGCAGGGGGCGGAGGAGGGAACTTCCCCCCCAACAGAGACGCTGCAGAGCTGACTTGGCAGGTTGTGGTACAGGAGAAGCTGGAGTGTCGAAGGGGTTGGCTCGTGTGGTTTCTGGGGAAGCAGTGTGGCAAACACGAGTGCGCTTTGGGGCTGGTTCGGTGCCTTAGAGAGGACCCCCAGGCCTGCGCTGGAAGTAGCCCTGTTTTTAAGGAGTTTGCCCTGACTTGACCTCTCAGCGGTGCCCCCAGAACCTGTGACATTAACGGGCCAGACAATCCCCAAATTCAGGGTTATTTCCAGCACGTACATTCCCCGGGCCAGCAATGACACAGGTTCCTCTCCCCGACTGGCCAGTCTGAACCCCACAGCCCCCTGAAAGGGACCCGGCCTTGGGCTCCCTCCCCGATAGCCAGTCCAATCTGACGAGGAAAAGGTGGTTGATGGTGTAAAAATGGCCAGTCCCAAAGGCTCGGCCCCAGGCTCCCCCAGAGCAGCGAGTGTTTCAGCTCTTCCCCGGCTCACACTCACAGGCCCCCGGTCACTGCACCCCACCCTATGAAATGGGGGGGGGGCACTGGGTGAGAGGTCGGCACACACAGGCGAGAACAGGGTCTGAGCTCCGTTCCCGGGAGAGATCGGGAGCCTGGGAGCTGCGGAGACGCCTTTCCCGCGCCGGCGTGTCGGGTTTCAGGGCAGACACAGGCCATGCCCGGTGCCAGGAGAAGGTGCGTGGGAAATTCCCTAGTGCAGTGTTTTTCAAACGTAGACAGTTGGAGGTGTGCCATGGAGAACAGAGTTGAAAAAAAAAAAAGCTCGGTCTGAAAAAGGTTGAGAAACACTGCTGCAGGGCATTGGCAAACTGCTGCCTGGGCGTGTGTAGATCATTGCACGACGAGTGACAGTGAATTCAAGGGAAGGGTTTTGGATCGAACTCCTGCGTCTACACGTGACGAGTTAATTTGAGCTACTGGCATTTTAAAATGGCGACCGGCCGCGAATCTTCTAATTAAGAGCGGGATATTTCAAACTTCATTAGCACCTTCAGTTTGCTTCATTTGCCTCCCTAGTCCGAACTAGGGGCAAGTGTAGACAAACCCACACTGTGTCCAGAGGACTTTTGTATGTTGCCGCTCCTAATGCCTGATTTGTGTGCACTGATCTGTCTATGCAGGGGGAGTCTGGTTTGGCGGATGCCCAGGGCAGGGGGCGTTGCTGGCACCCAATGGCCTAGGTCGCCTTAAGGATGGGCCCCTCCAAGCATTTCTGGTGCCATTCTCCCTACCTTTCCCAAATCCAAGGTTGCTTTTTGAGATGGGACCTCCAGGCCGGCCTGTGGAGTTCACGCTGTGGGCTGCCATGGCTGTAAATCGCGGCAGTGCGATACTTTCTGTCTGTGATCGGTTCCTTCCCGAACCATTCCCAATATTCTCTGAGCTTTTCCGACAGACACTGCAGAGGTTTTCAGGGAGCTCTCCGCAGCGACTCCCAGATCTCTCTGGAGTGGGACCAGCCGCGCCCCCCCCTGATGTGGGGTCACACGTGGGATTGTGTGTTTTACGTCCCCTCCCACACACAGCAAAACTAACCGCCCCCTAGTGCACAGAACCAGAACTGTCAGGTTGTGTGTGTCATAGCCCCTGCACTGCTCTCACCCAGCAGCAATTCTCTGTTAGATTCAGAGGGGTAGGCCGGCTCTAACATAGCTTGTTGGAATCTTTCCTCTCACATGCAGGGAGAGTTGTAGCAGCCTGGATGTTTCTGGGATGCTGGTAGCGTGTGTGGTGCCTGCGGAACTCCCTGCCACTAGATTCCCATTAATGAAGACTCTCTCTGTTTCTCTCCCATTAGGGAGGCTCAGAACCTGGAAGCCGCTCCCTGGTGAGGGCGCCCTGGTACCAGCCATGCTGAGATGCAGCATCTTCATCCCGCTCCTCCTCTTTCTCCCTGGAGTCTCCCCGCACTGCTACACCGCCACGGCTGAGAAGTGCAGAGAGACGACGCCCTCGATGCCTTGGCACAGCCTGGTGGGGAAGGGCATCGACATCACCACGCTGGGCTGGACGGAGGCCTCCCTGCTGGACACCAGCCTGTGGCAGGGCCCTGATGGCACCTGCACCCTGTGCCAGACCCCGCAGCAGGACAGGAAGGTGCCGCTGGCCGTGGTGGACTGGAAGGAAAACGCTGCCTGCAAACAGGAGGTGAGAAGCTCGGTGGAGGAGTCGGCTGTGGCCGTGGCCCAGGCCGTGGCATCGGCTGTGACCAGCGACTGGAAGAAGGGGCTGGATCTGATGGAGGAGGCAGAAGACCTGGCCCTGGGGGGGTCGCGATCCCCGCTCGCCAGCTTCGCCTACGAGAAGGAGCAGCAGGACAAGTACATGTTTGTGCTCAATGAGGTGTCCTGTGTGTATTACAGGTGAGACTCCCCTGATAGGTCCCTGCTCCGCCCCCTGCAGCACAGCACCCCCTGCTGGGCCCCCCCCTCCCTGCAGCACAGCGCCCCCTGCTGGGTCCCACCCCTCTCCCTGCAGCACAGCGCCCCCTGCTGGGCCCCCACCCTGCTCCCTGCAGCACAGCGCCCCCTGCTGGGCCCCCGCCCCGCTCCCTGCAGCACAGCGCCCCCTGCTGGGCCCCCGCCCCGCTCCCTGCAGCACAGCGCCCCCTGCTGGGCCCCCGTCCTGCTTCCTGCAGCACAGCGCCCCCTGCTGGGTCCCACCCCTCTCCCTGCAGCACAGCGTCCCCTGCTGGGCCCCCGCCCTGCTTCCTGCAGCACAGCGCCTCCTGCTCAGCCCCCGCCCTGCTCCCTGCAGCACAGCGCCCCCTGCTGAGCCTCTGCCCCGCTCTCTGCTGGGGTCTTTCCACAGTGCCTTCAACACCACATTCCTCAGTGAACCCTCTGCCCTGCACTCTGCAGCACAGCGGCCCATGCTGGAAAGCCACAGATTTGACACTGAGGCGGTGGGGGCAGTTTTTCCAGGGAAAGGAGCAGGGGCCGGTAGCTGGCTCATCACTCCTCTTTCTTTCCCTTCTGGGCAGACTGAGACTCACACATGAGCCCCGGCTGGCACCACAATTCTCCCAGGCCCTGCGTCTCCTTCCACCGAGCTACAAACCTGACACATACCGGTCCTTCCTGGCCACGTACGGCACCCACTATCTGAGCCAGGCAGTGCTGGGCGGGCGGGTGCAGCAGCTGATGGCCATCCCGACCTGCCGGGCAGTACTGGACGGGCTGCAAGACACTGAAAACAGGGAGAACCTGGGTTCCAAGTTCTTCAAAGACCTGGGATTGAACCAGTTTCCCGCTGGCTCCCACGCCCACGAGCCGAGCAGCCAGGGCAGGCTGAGCTCCCCGATGCCCTACATGGAGAAGCGCATCGAGGTGACAGGGGGGAGCAGCCACACCCAGGAACTCTTCTCCACCAACCAAAGCAGCATGATATTCTCAGCCTGGCTTCAGAGCCTCAAAGCCAGCCCCGGCCTGGTCTCCTTCTCCCTGGGGCCCATCCACACCCTGGCGAGGCCGGGAGACCCCCGGCGGGAGGCGCTGAGGCAGGCAGTGAAGGAGTACGTGGCTGAGCGGGGGCAGAGTACATGCCCTTGGAGCTGCCCAGAAGGCGGCTTCTTTGACTCCTTGGATCCCTGCACTTGCCACTGCTCTGGGAACCCCCTCACCAACTCCATGTGCTGCTCCCTCCGGCGGGGCCTGGCCCGGCTGAAGGTTCGTGTGATGTCGGGCAAAGAGCTGTTTGGGGATGTCTCAACTCCCACCGACGGCTACGTCCTGGTCTTCTTCCAAGGGCAGGAGCTGCGGACCCGCCTCATTGAAGACAACGACAACCCCGAGTGGAACCAAGTCCTGGACTTCGGGGTGGTGACGCTGCCAGAGAAGCCCGAACTGGAGGTGCAAGTGTGGGACAAAGACGTCTTTCGAGACGACAATATTGGATCATGTGTCGCCCGCCTCAAGGCCGGCCAGGACAAGCAGCTCCGCTGCAACCTGGAACGGGGCCATGTGGTGTTTTCCTACTCGCTGGAGTGCGGGCCCAACCTGGGCGGGGACAGCTGCCAGGAGTACGTGCCAGTGAGGGGCTACGGGGAGAGACCCCAGGAATTCTGGCCCGCAGCCAGCCCCCCTCCATTTCATTAGCCCCCAGCCCCTTGCCTGAGCTGCAGTTCCCAAGGCTCTCAAGGAAATACAGCCCCCTCCTTTCCCAGCAACCCCCCATCTCCGAGGGCGCAGGGCCGTGCGTATTCCCATTCCGTCACTCTTTGCAGTAGCTCTGGTTTTGCTGCACCGTGCAGTTCCACCTCAGCGCCATCACGCTAATAAACGTGGGACCGGCTTGATTTCTAGTTCCTTTCATTTTAGAACAGGCACCCTCAGCCCAGCCGCTCCCTGGGGGCTCCGTGGGCTGGGCTGGGCGCCGTCCCGCATGGCAGCCTGTCCCGGCGCAGGACAGGGAATGGCGGGAGCGGGTGTCGAATGGGCGGGACGGGACCTTTCCGAATTCCGGGGTGTTCTCTCCATGGGGCGGGAATGGGGGTCGGGGGCGTCTCGTGTTCTAGCGATGGGCGTCTGCATTGGCCCCGGTTCAGCCCCTGCACAAACAGCCCTAAGCCGAGACCCCCAGTGAAACAAGCCCCAAAACAGCCCCCTGGGCTCAGAGAATAAAAGCAACTTTTGACTAAACCAGGCCCAGTTCTGCCAGCACAAGCTGGCGCCCCCTGGTGCCTCCCCTGGGAACACCCTCCCCTGCCCCCTGGGGCCCTGCTGGCTGCTGCTCTGGCGCCCCCTGGTGCCTCCCCTGAGAACACCCTCCCCTGCCCCCTGGGGCCCTGCTGGCTGCTGCTCTGGCACCCCCTGGGGCCTCTCCTGGGAACCCCCTCCCCTGCCATCTCCGTAGCTCCAGAGCATCCTGTGTCCCTTCACAGCAGGAGTTCCTTCCTCCCCCTGTCGGGGCTCTGTGCCCCCCCACTCCTTTCCCCCATATCAGGGGCTCTGTGTGTCCCCCATTCCTCCCATGCCAGGGCTCTGGGAGCCCCTCTTTGCCCCCCTTTCCCTGTCACAGAGCTCAGAGGTTACGAACATCAGAGCAGCCAGACGGTGCCAGACCAAAGGTTCATGTAGCCCGGTGTCCTGCCTGCTGACGGGTGCCCCATGGGGAGGGCCGTACGTAGGCCTGGAGAGCCGGTTGCCCTGTTGCTCTCAGAGCGGGCGAGGCCGTAGCTAGAGAGCCGGCCCAGTCCTGGGAGTGGCACATTGGGAGGACGTGGACTCACAGTGAGAGTCCAGGGGAGAGCGATAAGCAAGGACAGGTCGGGAACCGCAGCCTGTGAGCAAAGTAGCAAGCTGGGGGCACGGTCTGTCCTGAGAGAGTTGGGGGGCTTGGGGCCGGGCTTTACTAGGGTTGCCAGATAGTTTAATCAAAAATACCGACCTCCTCCCCTTCCAAAAAAAACCACCTGGGGAAAAAATCTGTTCAGAAAAAAAAAGGGGAGACCAACGTTCTTGAACATACAAAAATGGACCCCCAGACTTATTAAGCAAAATAAAATAAAATAAAATAAAATAAAAATTCATCATGGCCCCTTTAAGAAATGCCTTTGAGGCTCTTTGGCTTTAACAGGCTGGTGGCGGCTGGTGGCCATATTGTTTTCTGGCTCCAGGCCAGACAGTTGTCCTGCAGAACCGGGTAACCTGGTTGCTGAGTGTCTGTAGGGTTGCCAGGGGTCCGGTTTTTACACATAGAGGCCATTATTTTTGCTATTTTTTGCCTCCTGCAAATCAGAAAAAATCAGAAAATTTCAGAGATTTCAGGTGTCTGGTATTTTCTGAATTATTTTACCGGACAGAAGGCAAAAATACCGTACGGTCTGGGTCAATACTGGACACCTGACAGCCGAGGGCTTTCCATGTGTTCAGGACTGTGGCCCTGTAGGGCCCTGTCTTCTCCCCACACGCCCACCAGGGTGGGAGAAGGATTCATGAACCCGCCCCATGTGCAGCTCTGCCCTGATCTCTCCCCTCTCGAGACGGAAATAGGGTTGCCAGGTGTTCGGCAACTCTCTGGCATCCCAAATGGAAACCCAGTCTGAAGCAGGGAGCACAGCGCTCGCTCCACCGGCCCCATCACCTCTGGGGTGACAAGCTCCCCCCCAACTCCTGCGCTGTGTCTGCAGAGAACGCCGGAGGATCCAACATTACCTGAATGGCGGCCGTCCCCTGCAGCACAGGCCGGGATGGGGAAGGCAATCCGCAGCCCCGGCCCCGGCCAATCCAGCCTGAGCCTTGCTGGCCACTTGGAGGCCTGGGGTTGCCATGCTGTAGCCCCGGCCCCAGCCCTGCCGGGTGGCTGTGATAGTCAGGCTGCCACACGGTACCCCAGCCTTCCCCAGCGCCCGGCCACCGGGGCGTGTCTAGTCTCCCTTACCCATGTCATGGGCCACCCCAGCCCTGCAGACAGACAACCGGCGGTGAGGAATGAGGCCGGGTAGGCGGGAGGATCCGCTGTTGGCAGCCAACCGGCGATTGCAGGGGGAGTCCTCACCGGCCGCCTACAGGTGCTGCAGCCAGCGCGCTCCCTCCATCCGGCCTGGGGCTACCAGGGACACAGGCAGCTTCTGGGCTGGCCGCAGGGGCTGGGGCCGACAGCCTGGGATCTGTCCTTTCCCGGCCCTGCGAGAGCTCGGCCCCCACTTCTGTGACCACCCGAGCAGCAACCGCGCTGCCCCAGCGCCGGCCCGCAGTGCGTCAGGCCTGGGCTCAGCAGGGGAAGGCCGGTGACCTTTGGGCTCTGTGTGCCCCCCTGCCCCAGCACCCCGCCCTGCAGCTGGGCGGTTTCTGGGAAATGCCAGGGCTGGAGCCAGCGTCCCTGCAAGATTTTCACTTTCAGCTTCCAATTGGCACTTCAGTTTTGTTTACGCTGTAGGAACCAAACCCACCAATCGCAGTCCTGGGACAGTGGGGGTGGGGATCCCTCCTGGGACAGTGGGGGTGGGGATCCCTCCTGGGACAGTGGGGACAAGTCAGGCTGCCACGTGCCACCCCCAGCCTTCATGGGTGGTGAGTTTTATGAGCTGGTTGCGCCCATGTTCCAGGAATATTCAGAGCCGGGGGCCGTGCTCACCAATGGACTGAGGCTAGGACAGCCTGTTCTTTCTGTTTGCTGGTCATTCCTTGAATGAATCATTCAGTTAAGGGGAATAGCCCAGACGGAAAAGGTGATGAAGTAACAAGTATGTGTGAAGAGACAATCGCCAGAGGCCAGAGAGACCAAAGCTCTGTCCTGTTGAAGAGAAACTGAAGGGGGATTGGGCTGCCAGTAAAGGGCCTTTTTTTTGGAAGCAAGCATCAGGAAAAAGTCGTCTTTGTGTTTTAAAGTAGGTCTAATTCAAATAAAGATAATTGTACAAAGCCAACTTTGAACTTTCTATTAGTGAACTTAAAATCACAATAACTGAAGCTAACACTTTCACACTCAGAAATGTACACACTGAAGCCAAATATCAACCTGACACTAGGGTGTCAGGGACTTGAACCCAGACGGCCTCCGTTCATTGTCTGACCACAAAGAGACAGGCAACACCAGCAAGGTCTAATCACAAGCTCTTTATTGAATAGTGCGCACTTCAATAGAGAGCAGCCCATCTCCCAAGTGAACCAGCCACCATTTCAGAATCAAGTAAGATTATATACCGTTCTGTCGCATCATAAAACATTTGCCCAAGCATCTCAGCCCCCCCATAATTAATTTGAAGCTTCTAGTGTTAATGTGTATACTTCATGGCCTTAAGCAATTCATAATACGTCAGCAGCTGTCTTATCAGCCCAGAAGGCAAGTACCAAACAACAAGGAGACGGGGAGTTAAAACAACAGAGGGCAGAGACAGTTCGTTAAGATCAGGGTGAGAACAGAAACAGGAGTTACCTTATCAGTTCTCAAACTAGCTGTTCCCATCACAACCGGTATAGGAATGCAGCCTTTCACTTATTTTACTTCTGCAACTCAAGCAAGTATGTAGGGAGCGCCCCTTGCTTGAACCATGTCTCTAGTTCTGCTCAGGGACTACCCGGGAACCTTTGTTAACCTCTTTCCTTGATCTGTCTTAACATAACTGCACTGGGCCCAATTCTCTAGGGCCTAACAGTCCCCCCTTTGTCCCTAGAGTACCACAAAGGGACTCCTGGGACATACTGCAACAATTACTACTTGACGGAGCACATCTTAGTACCCATCCAACATCCACAACGGATTATGGCATAAAAAGCTACCAAGCTACAAATAATAATGACAGCGCTACGAAGTAAGTTATGGAGCAAACCACCTGCATTTGGAAACCAGCTAAACAGGTCGCTCCACCGGGAATCCCTTTTTTTCCTCCATGGTCCCTTGCTATCTGCATAAGATGGTTTGCTCTGTCCTAAGTGGCATTATCAACATCAGGAATATACACACAACACTCTTGCCCAATTAAGGCACATGTTCCTCCTTGAGAGGCCAACAGAATATCCAACGCCAAGCGATTTTGAAGAACCATCTGCCTTATTTTCTTCTGCTCAGTTGCCAAGTCCATTAAGGCATCGGCAGTGGTATTTGCCATTATCTCTAAGACCCCGTGGAGTCTCATTATTCCTTCTCCTAATCAATAAGTGGCCCCTCCACAGGCAAAGGGAAACCCCGCACAAGCGCCTGTCCAATCGTTCACAGCCCACCAAGTAAGAGGACAAGTTTTCTCAACATCTGTCTTAGCGTCTCTTACATTTCTAATCTTTCCACTGGGAAGATGGGGGCGGTAAACTACAGGTGGCTCTAGCCAGGCCAAGTAGCAGGATCCGCTCCATGAGGGAGGAAGAATTAAATATGCCTTGTTACCGCACACTCAGTACACTCTTGGTTTGAATACAGACATCAGTTATGGAACATCCATGCAGGCACAATGGTATGGTGACATTATTGTCATGATCAATTAGACATCACTGGAAGCAGAAGAAAGTGGCTTTATATCATGTAAAAGAACTTTGGGAGATCTAGTAAACAAAAGAGATTCTGTGAAAGACAGCGAGGGACAAAAAGCGATGGAAAGAGTCAATTATAGACAGTGTTTCTTTCCTGGATTCACTTACTATGTTAAAGAGTTCTCTTTTGAAGACCCAAGTAAGATGCAGGCAATGACTGAAGATGCTGTCTTTTTGTTTGTGTGAAAATTATGTAGGAATTCACTTGTAGGAGTTTTGATAAAAAAACTTTGCAGACTTCTCATTTTCACTGAGCAAATACTTACGACTTTTCTTTTGATGGGAAGGGGGGTTGAAGGGTTAGAATACAGTGCATGCTATGATCATGAGGAGTCATTAAAACATTAATTCTGTAAGTTTTGATCTTCAAATTATGCAAAAGTAAAAAACCGACCACAGGTTGAACCTTTCTAATCTGGGACTGACAGGTCTGGCAACATCTATGCTTTGGCATCCTTGGGGACCCTGAGGTTGGATCTTTTAAGCTTGATTAGAATGGCAGTCTCAAAAGAGCAATTTATCATGGTTACAGTGGGCAAATATACACAGCATAACAGAACATATAACATATCCAAAACCACCCATCCTAACATACCTGCAGAATGTATGTGACAATACCTGCAACATGAGAACATCTGGAGTTACTATTGTCTGTCACATTTATCTCTTGGATAAAAACACTAGATAGTCATCCAAATAAAATAGAAGCCTACACTTTGCAACAACATGCTAACCACTTAACTAAAAAGTGATAAGTACAAGGATACAGTTTAGCAATAAAAAGATGGTTCGCATTAATCAAGTCTGTTGCCACAATGTATGTTTGTTAACTGGAATTTTTAAACATATTTCTAGCTAACTGAGCTTTTAAAGGCCTTACAGATGGGTTTCACATGCTCCAGGGCCGTGGTCCCCAACCTGGTGCCCGTGGGCGCCATGGCGCCCGCCGGCCTCTTTACATGCGCCCGCGGAGCAATCTGGGCTGGCAGGTGCCAGCCCCGGGCGCATGGCCGGTCCTGGCCCCGGGTACGACGCGCGTGCCAGTGCCGACCCTGACCCACGCCCCCGGGGGCGCCGCGCGTGCCCTGGCCCCAGCGCTGGCCCCGGCCTTAGCCCCGCGGCGCTTACGGGGGTGGGGGCGCCGGCCCCGGGCGCGTGGCTATGGGGGGGGCCCCGCCCCCGGGCATGCGGCTGGGGGGGGGGCCCGCCCCCGGGCGGGCAAGTGTCCCCGCCCCCTGGCGCCCGACAACCTGAAAAGATTGGGGACCACTGCTCTAGGGCCATGACTTCAGATGCTGTAGATAATATTCACAGAAAGATGGGAGGTCCAAGTATTTACCAGCGAAAAAATGAACAAAGAGTTTCTAATAAATATTTCAATGTTATTCCAACATGCACTTTGATAGCAATCTACAAGCCATAGCAAAACTCTTATGCAAGAAAAAACGTGCCAAACTAGCTAACTTATACTCGGGAGTGTTTTGTTGTTTTTTTTATAAAGAAGGTATAAATATGAATTCTGCACGTAGACCGTACTCAATCTTTGTCATTTATTTAAAAAAAACTTAGTAAAACCAACTTCCTCCAATGACTGAATGTTGTTCCAAAATCTGTTATATATGGAAAAACCACCTCCTACTCTCCCAGAAAGGTGGAGACCTGAAGAACATTGCAAAAGACAGGGCTATATTTGTTTTAATTTTGGAAAGTATTTGCTTTTGAGGGTTATGGATCAAAGAGTGCTTGGTTGTTTCCATCTTCAAAAGAGTATTAATAACGTTGAAATTCTTATTTAAATCATTTTTTCTTATGATAGTGATATTGTGCAATAAAGGGAAACCGTTAAACGCTTACAGTTTCCAGTCCGTTTTTACATTATTTAATAAAATATATATCGGCTTACAGGGTGGGTGGAGGGGTAGGGATGGGGAACTAGACCCATACTGGGCACCACCAAAAATTATACAAACCTGCCACCCCTGCCAGCCTTCCCAGGGCCCGGCCACCGGGGCGTGTCTGTCTTCCCTTGTCCACATCATGGGTAGGGTATTGTGCCAGCCAGTCCGGTATTTGTGCGATCTCTCCGGTAAAATACATCAGAAAAGACCGGACATGTGCAGTGTGCAGTGTGCAGTGTCCGGTATTTTCTGATTTTCCGGCTGCGCACCGGAAGTCTGGCAGGGGCGGGGGAGTGGCTGGGAGTCCCAGCTGGGAGACGGGGCCGCGATTGCTGCTGGGAGCCCTCAGTCAGCTGAGTGTGAGGGGGAGGGGAAGCCTCCTCGCTCGTGCATCACCGGGAGCCTGCGTGGGACAGGCAGCGAGTCCCCAGGCCAGTCCCGCTCCCCACCGGCTGATTTGCTCACCCCCCCTGTTCCCAGCCAGCCGGTTCTCCCCCACTTTCCCTCCTGATCTTCCCCGGCCAGCGCCGCTGCACCTCTCCCCGCCCCCGCCAGCTCTGCTTCCTGCCCCCCTTCCTCCTGGCCAACACCCAACCCCCAGCTCTGCTTCCTGCCCCCCTTCCTCCCAGCCAGCCCCCAAACCGCCCCAGCTCTGCTTCCTGCCCCCCTTCCTCCTGGCCAACCCCCAACCCCCAGCTCTGCTTCCTGCCCCCCTTCCTCCTGGCCAACCCCCAACCCCCAGCTCTGCTTCCTGCCCCCCTTCCTCCTGGCCAGCCCCCAACCCCCCCAGCTCTGCTTCCCGCGCCCTTCCTCCCAGCCAGCGCCCAACCCCCCAAGCTCTGCTTCCCGCTCCCCTTCCTCCCGGCCAGCCCCCAACCCCCCCAGCTCTGCTTCCCGCCCCCCTTCCTCCCGGCCAGCCCCCAACCCCCCCAGCTCTGCTTCCCGCCCCCTTCCTCCCAGCCAGCGCCCAACCCCCCCAAGCTCTGCTTCCCGCTCCCCTTCCTCCCGGCCAGCCCCCAACCCCCCCAGCTCTGCTTCCCGCCCCCCTTCCTCCCAGCCAGCGCCCAACCCCCCCAAGCTCTGCTTCCCGCTCCCCTTCCTCCCGGCCAGCCCCCAACCCCCCCAGCTCTGCTTCCCGCCCCCCTTCCTCCCAGCCAGCGCCCAACCCCCCCAAGCTCTGCTTCCCGCCCCCCTTCCTCCCGGCCAGACCCCAACACCCCAGCTCTTCTTCCCGCCCCCTTCCTCCCGGCCAGCCCCCAATCCCCCCAGCTCTGCTTCCCACCCCCCTTCCTCCCGGCCAGCGCCCAACCCCCCCCCCCCCAAGCTCTGCTTCCCGTCCCCCTTCCTCCTGGCCAGACACCAACGCCCCCCAGCTCTGCTTCCCGCCCCCCTTCCTCCCAGCCAGTGCCCAACCCCCCCAGCTCTGCTTCCCGCCCCCCTTCCTCCCTGCCAGCACCCAACCCCCCCAAGCTCTGCTTCCCACCCCCCTTCCTCCCGGCCAGCGCCCAACCCCCCCCCCAAGCTCTGCTTCCCGTCCCCCTTCCTCCCAGCCAGACACCAAGGCCCCCCAGCTCTGCTTCCCGCCCCCCTTCCTCCCAGCCAGTGCCCAACCCCCCCAGCTCTGCTTCCCGCCCCCCTTCCTCCCTGCCAGCACCCAACCCCCCCCAGCTCTGCTTCGCGCCTCCCTTCCTCCCGGCCAGCCCCCAACCTCTCCAGCTCTGCTTCCTGTCCCCTTCCTCCTGGCCAGCCGCCAACCCCCCCCAGCTCTGCTTCCCACCCTCTTCCTCCCAGCCAGCGCCCAACTCCCCCGAGCTCTGCTTCCCACCCCCCTTCCTCCTGGCCAGCCCCCACACTCCTCCAGCTCTGCTTCCTGTCCCCTTCCTCCCGGCCAGCCGCCAACCCCCCCAACTCTGCTCCCGCCCCCTTCCTCCCGGCCAGCGCCCAACCCCCCCGAGCTCTGCTTCCTGCCCCCCTTCTTCCGGGCCAGCCCCCAACTCCCCCCAGCTCTGCTTCCCGCCCCCCTTCTTCCTGGCCAGCCCCCAACACCCGCCAGCTCTGCTTCCCGCCCCCCTCCTTCCTGGCCAGCCTCCAACGCCCCCCAGCTCTGCTTCCCGCCCCCCTTCCTTCTGGCCAGCTCCCAACCTCCAGCTCTGCTTCCCACCCCCTTCCTCCCAGCCAGCCCCCAACCCCTCCCAGCTCTGCTTCCTGCCCCCTTCCTCCTGGCCAGCCACCAACCCTCCCAGCTCTGCTTCCCACCCCCTTCCTCCTGGCCAGCCCCCAACCCCCCCAGCTCTGCTTCCCACCCCCTTCCTCCCAGCCAGCCCCCAACCCCTCCCAGTTCTGCTTCCTGCCCCCTTCCTCCTGGCCAGCCCCCAACCCTCCCCCAGCTCTGCTTCCTGCCCCCTTCCTCCTGGCCAGCGCCCAACCCCCCCAGCTCTGCTTCCCGCCCCCCTTCCTCCTGGCCGGCCCCCAACCCTCCCAGCTCTGCTTCCTGCCCCCCTTCCTCCTGGCCAGCCCCCAACCCCCCCAGCTCTGCTTCCTGCCCCCCCTTCCTCCCGGCCAGCCACCAACCTCCCCAGCTCTGCTTCCTGCCCCCCTTCCTCCCGGCCAGCCCCCAACCCTCCCAGCTCTGCTTCACGCCCCCCTTCCTCCCGGCCAGCCCCCAACCTCTCCAGCTCTGCTTCCCGCCCCCCTTCCTCCCGGCCAGCCCACAACCACCCCAGCTCTGCTTCCTCCCCCCCTTCCTCCCGGCCAGCCCCCAAACCCCCCCAGCTCTGCTTCCTGCCCCCCTTCCTCCCGGCCAGCCCACAACCACCCCAGCTCTGCTTCCTCCCCCCCTTCCTCCCGGCCAGCCCCCAAACCCCCCCAGCTCTGCTTCCTCCCCCCCTTCCTCCCGGCCAGCCCCCAAACCCCCCCAGCTCTGCTTCCTGCCCCCCTTCCTCCCAGCCAGCCCCCAAACTCCCCCAGCTATGCTTCCTGCCCCCCTTCCTCCCAGCCAGCCCCCAACCCCCCCCAGCTCTGCTTCCTGCCCCCCTTCCTCCCAGCCAGCCCCCAAACCCCCCCAGCTCTGCTTCCTGCCCCCCTTCCTCCCGGCCAGCCACCAACCTCCCCAGCTCTGCTTCCCGCCCCCCTTCCTCCCGGCCAGCCCCCAACCCTCCCAGCTCTGCTTCCTGCCCCCCTTTCTCCCGGCCAGCCACCAACCTCCCCAGCTCTGCTTCCCGCCCCCCTTCCTCCCGGCCAGCCCCCAACCCTCCCAGCTCTGCTTCCTGCCCCCCTTCCTCCCAGCCAGCCCCCAACCCTCCCAGCTCTGCTTCCTGCCCCCCTTCCTCCCAGCCAGCGCCCAACCCCCCCAAGCTCTGCTTCCTGCCCCCCTTCCTCCCAGCCAGCCCCCAAACCCTCCCAGCTCTGCTTCCTGCCCCCCTTCCTCCCGGCCAGCCACCAACCCCCCCAGCTCTGCTTCCCGCTGGCCCATTCCTCTTCCTAATCTCCCCAGCCAGCGCCCCCGCACCTCCCCTCCCCCCGCCAGCTCTGATTCCTGCCCACCCTTACTCTTGGCCACCCTCACGGCCCCTGATCCCCCCCAACTGTGCTTCCTGCCCCCCCTTACTCCCGGCCAGCCCTGACCCCTCCCGGCTGGCCTCCCCTTCGCCGACCAGCCCCATTGCCCCCCTCCACCGCTTTAACCGTTTCCAGGCCTCCCCTTTCCAGCCAGCACCGCTCCCTTCCTGGCGCCTGCTCCCCCCTGCACATGAAGTGTGTCCGGGTTTTGGTTTTTTTAATGACTACCCGGTAACCACTAGCAGTGATCCAGGTCCTTGGAGTCTTTTTTTTTTGCTCAATAACTTTGGTCTCCCCCCCCCCCCTTTTTTTCCTTCAACAAATTTTTTCCCGTTGGTTTTTTTTGGGGGGGGGGCAGCGTGTTCGGTATTTTTCTTTCAGCCAACTGGCAACCCTAATCATGGGCCACCCCAGCCCTGCAGACAGACAACCGGCGGTGAGGAATGAGGCCGGGTGGGCGGGAGGATCCGCTGTTGGCAGCCAACTGGCGATTGCAGGGGGAGTCCTCACCGGCCGCCTACAGGTGCTGCAGCCAGCGCGCTCCCTCCATCCGGCCTGGGGCTACCAGGGACACAGGCAGCTTCTGGGCTGGCCGCAGGGGCTGGGCCGACAGCCTGGGATCTGTCCTTTCCCGGCCCTGCGAGAGCTCGGCCCCCACTTCTGTGACCACCCGAGCAGCAACCGCGCTGCCCCAGCGCCGGCCCGCAGTGCGTCAGGCCTGGGCTCAGCAGGGGAAGGCCGGTGACCTTTGGGCTCTGTGTGCCCCCCTGCCCCAGCACCCCGCCCTGCAGCTGGGCGGTTTCAGGGAAATGCCAGGGCTGGAGCCAGCGTCCCTGGAAGATTTTTACTTTCAGCTTCCAATTGGCGCTTCAGTTTTGTTTACGCTGTAGGAACCAAACCCACCAATCGCAGTCCTGGGACAGTGGGGTGGGGATCCCTCCTGGGACAGTGAGGGAATGGGGGGAGGCCTTGGGCAGGTGGTGCATCAGGAAAGTGGGACTCGGGGGGGGGCACAGGAGGCGGCAGATGCTCTGAGGTCACCCTCTTGGCATGGGTGTAACACCCCCCCTCCACTGCCTTTGCAGAGCCTTGAAGGGCGCCTCACGCACCCGCCCCCCAGGGCACCAGCCAGCCAGGGACTGCGGAGCTCTGGGCCGGCTGGGGTGGGTGGGGGGCCCCTCCGGCCCTGGGTGCGGCGGGGAGGGGACTGGGCCCCGCAGCCCTGGCACCAGAGGGGAAGGACTCAGGCTCTGCCAGCCCGGACAGGATGCAGAGGGGGGTCTGCCCAGGCCCTGAGGGGCCGGGGGCTCACCGGGGGCGGGGGGAGGGGTGGCCGGTCAGGGTTTCCTTTGCCCAGGCTGGAGGGGGGAGAGCAGCGGGGGGGGGGGGGGGCTGAGGGAGGGTCAGTGTCTGGGCCAGGCACCACGGGGTGGGCGGAGAGA
Organism: Pelodiscus sinensis; assembly: GCF_049634645.1. Taxonomy (NCBI): domain Eukaryota; kingdom Metazoa; phylum Chordata; order Testudines; family Trionychidae; genus Pelodiscus; species Pelodiscus sinensis. The sequence goes on along the minus strand of NC_134714.1, from coordinate 133,765,626 downwards.
GGGGGAGGCCCGAGGGGAGGGGGCGGAGCATCCCTGGGAACACCAGCCCCCAGCGCCTGGGGCTGTATTTAGAGGGCACCCGGCAAACCCGGCGGCAGAGAGTCTGGGCGCTGGATCCTTCCAGCCTGGGCACAGAACAGGTACGTGCCGGACACGGGGAAACGCAGGGGACGGATCCGGGGCAAACCCGGAGCTCTCACTAGTCTGGTTTGGCCGATGCCCAGGGCAGGGGGCGTTGCTGGCACCCGATGGCCTATGTCACCTTAAGGATGGGCCCCTCCAAGCATTTCTGGTGCCATTCTCCCTACCTTTCCCAAACCCAAGATCACTTTTTGAGATGGGACCTCCAGGCCGGCCTGTGGAGTTCACGCTGTGGGCTGCCATGGCTGTACATCGCGGCAGTGCGACACTTTCTGTCTGTGATCGGTTCCTTCCCGAACCATTCCCAATATTCTCTGCGCGTTTCCGACAGACACTGCAGAGGTTTTCAGGGAGCTCTCCGCAGCGACTCCCAGATCTCTCTGGAGTGGGACCAGCCGCACCCCCCCCGAGGTGGGGTCACACGTGGGATTGTCTTGCCCTGTGCGTTCCTTTGCGTTTCCGCTCCCTGGATTCCCTCTGCCCCCGGCGCCCAGGCACCCAGTGCTGGGAGGCCCCTTTGCAGCGCTCGGCAGGCAGCTCTGCCCTGCAGCAAGACGGGGAATTTTGTATTGAGGGCAAATGTTCCACCTCTGCGTTTGCGCCTTTCCCAGGGTCGTTAAGGAATAAACTGAACCGCCTGGTCCCCATCCAGCCCCCTGCGCCCCCACGACTCCCCCTCCCCCCACCGTTTGCTCCTGCCCTTTGATTCTGTCCAGAAGGCGGAGGACCAGCCAGGTTTGCAGGATCCTCTCTCGGTCCCTCACTGCCTGGCAGGCTCAGCCCTTTGTGACCGGCCTCCCCCGCCTCCCTGGTACAAACCTCGTGACCCACAGGCAGAGCTGGGAGCAGCCCAGGCCCTGGTGCAGCTAAGAGTAGGGATTCAAACCTCAGGGGGGGTCACAGCCACTCCCTACACCCCCCTAGCCTACGTGGTACCACTGCTGTTCTCCAGCTGCTGCACCACAGAGGTGGCCGCATCTCAGGGCCATGCGATGGATCCCTTGGGAGGGAGACACAGTCTGAGAGCCCCTGCCTGAGCGGCTGCTGCTCATGGGGGGATTCAAAGCCCGACAGGAGGGGAGATTCATTGGGGCGTGGGGGGAGGGCTGTGCACAGCAGCTTGTCCATTGCATGGAATGAGAACGACTCACTAATGTGTGTTTTATGTCCCCTCCTACACACAATAAAATCAACTGCCCCCTAGTGGACAGAATCAGAACTGCCAACTTGTGTGTGTCATAGCCCCTGCACTGCTCAGCTCCTGCATCAATTCTCTGTTAGATTCAGAGGGGTGGGCCGGCTCTAACATGGGTTGTTGGAAACTTTCCTCTCACATGCAGGGAGACTTATAGCAGCTTGGAGGTTGCTTGAATACTGGTAGTATGTCTTGTGCCTGCAGAACTCCCTGCCACTGGATTCCCATCAATGAAGGCTCTCTCTGTTTCTCTCCCACTAGGGAGGCTCAGACACTGAAAGCCGCTCCCTGGTGAGGGCGCCCTGGCACCAGCCATGCCAAGATGCAGCATCTTCATCCCGCTTCTCCTCCACTTTCTCCCTGGAGTCTCCCCCTACTGCTACACCGCCACGGCTCAGAAGTGCAGAGAGACGACACCCCCGATGCCTTGGCACAGCCTGGTGGGGAAGGGCATCGACATCACCACGCTGGGCTGGATGGAGGCCTCCCTGCTGGACACCAGCCTGTGGCACGGCCCTGATGGCACCTGCACCCTGTGCCAGAGCCCGCGGCAGGACAGGAAGGTGCCGCTGGCCGTGGTGGACTGGAAGGAAAACGCTGCCTGCAAACAGGAGGTGAGACGCTCGGTGGAGGAGTCGGCTGTGGCCGTGGCCCAGGCCGTGGCATCGGCTGTGACCAGCCACTGGAAGAAGGAGCTGGATCTGACGGAGGAGACAAAAGACCTGGCCCTGGGGGGGGCGCGATCCCCGCTCGCCAGCTTCGCCTACGAGAAGGAGCAGCAGGACAAGTACATGTTTGTGCTCAATGAGGTGTCCTGTGTGTTTTACAGGTGAGAGTCCCCCGGTAGGTCCCCGCCCCGCCCCCTGCAGCGCAGCGCCCCCTGCTGGGCCCCCGCCCCGCCCCCTGCAGCACAGCGCCCCCTGCTGGGCCCCCGCCCCGCCCCCTGCAGCACAGCGCCCCCTGCTGGGCCCCCGCCCCGCCCCCTGCAGCACAGCTCCCCCTGCTGGGCCCTGTCCTGCTCCCTGCAGCACAGCGCCCCCTGCTGGGCCCCGCCCCGCTCCCTGCAGCACAGCGCCCCCTGCTGGGCCCCCGCCCTGCTCCCTGCAGCACAGCGTCCCCTGCTGGGCCCCCGCCCTGCTCCCTGCAGCACAGCGCCCCCTGCTGGGCCTCCGCCCTGCTCCCTGCAGCACAGCGCCCCCTGCTGGGCCCCGCCCTGCTCCCTGCAGCACAGCGCCCCCTGCTGGGCCCCCACCCTGCTCCCTGCAGCACAGCGCCCCCTGCTGGGCCCCCACCCTGCTCCCTGCAGCACAGCGCCCCCTGCTGGGCCCCCGCCCTGCTCCCTGCAGCACAGCGCCCCCTGCTGGGCCCCCACCCTGCTCCCTGCAGCACAGCGCCCCCTGCTGGGCCCCGCCCTGCTCCCTGCAGCACAGCGCCCCCTGCTGGGCCTCCGCCCCGCTCCCTGCAGCACAGCGCCCCCTGCTGGGCCCCCGGCCCGTGCAGCACAGCGCCCCCTGCTGGGCCCCCGTCCCGCCCCCTGCAGCACAGCGCCCCCTGCTGGGCCCCCACCCCACCCCCTGCAGCACAGAGCCCCCTGCTGAGCCCCCACCCCACCCCCTGCAGCACAGAGCCCCCTGCTGAGCCCCGCCCCGCTCCCTGCAGCACAGCGCCCCCTGCTGAGCCCCGCCCCGCTCTCTGCAGCACAGCGCCCCCTGCTGAGCCCCGTCCCGCTCCCTGCAGCACAGCGCCCCCTGCTGAGCCCCGCCCCGCTCCCTGCAGCACAGCGCCCCCTGCTGGGCCCCCGCCCCGCTCCCTGCAGCACAGAGCCCCCTGCTGAGCCCCCACCCCACCCCCTGCAGCACAGAGCCCCCTGCTGAGCCCCGCCCCGCTCCCTGCAGCACAGCGCCCCCTGCTGAGCCCCGCCCCGCTCTCTGCAGCACAGCGCCCCCTGCTGAGCCCCGTCCCGCTCCCTGCAGCACAGCGCCCCCTGCTGAGCCCCGCCCCGCTCCCTGCAGCACAGCGCCCCCTGCTGGGCCCCCGCCCCGCTCCCTGCAGCACAGCAAACCCTGCTGAGCCCTGCCCCGCTCCCTGTATCACAGCAACCCCTGCTGAGCCCTGCCCCACTCCCTGCAGCACAGCAACCCCTGCTGAGCCCTGCCCCGCTCCCTGCAGCACAGCAACCCCTGCTGAGCCCTGCCCCGCTCCCTGTAGCTCAGCGCCCCCTGCTGGGCCCCTGCCCCGCTCCCTGCAGCACAGCGCCCCCTGCTGGGCCCCCGCCCCGCTCCCTGTAGCACAGCGCCCCCTGCTGGGCTCCTGCCCCGCTCCCTGCAGCACAGCTCCCCCTGCTGGGCCCTGCCCTGCTCCCTGCAGCACAGCGCCCCCTGCTGGCTCCCGCCCCGCTCCCTGCGGCACAGCGCCCCCTGCTGGGCCCCGCCCCTCTCCGTGCAGCACAGCGCCCCCCGCTGGGCCCCCACCCCTCTCCGTGCAGCACAGTGCCCCCTGCTGGGGCCTGCCCCACTCCCTGCAGCACAGTCCCACCTCCGAGGACTCCACCCCGCTCCCTGCAGCACAGCACAGCACCCGCTGCTCTGTTACTGCCCCCTCACCCTGTAGCAAAGTGCCTCCTGTTGCACCTGGTCATTATGCTGGGATTACTACTCCTTCCACAGCTGCATTGGTGCAATGGGGCAGCACTGAGTATAAGGGGAGAGATTCACCTACTAAGCTCCCCTCAGAAAAGCCACAGAGTTGTCACAGATGTGGGGGGGGGGGCAGTTTTTCCAGGGAAAGGAGCAGAGGCCTGTAGCCGGCTCATCACTCCTCTTTCTTTCCCTTCTGGGCAGATTGAGACTCACTCATCAGCCCCGGCTGGCACCACAATTCTCCCAGGCGCTGCGCCAGCTTCCACCCAGCTACGAACCTGACACGTACCGGTCCTTCCTGGCCACGTACGGTACCCACTATCTGAACAAGGCAGTTCTAGGCGGGCATGTGCAGCAGCTGATGGCCATCCCGACCTGCCGGGCAGCGCTGGATGGGCTGACAGACGCTGAAATCAGGGAGAATCTGGGCTCCAAGTTCTTTGAAGACCTGGGATTGAACCAGTTCCCCGCTGGCTCCCACGCCCACAAGCCGAGCAGCCACAGTGACTGGAGCTCCCCGGTGCCCTACCTGGAGAAGCGCATCGAGGTGACAGGGGGGAGCAGCCACACCAAGGAACTCTTCTCCACCACCCAGAACACCACGACATTCACAGCCTGGCTTCAGAGCCTGAAAGCCAGCTCCAGCCTGGTCTCCTACTCCCTGGGGTCCATCCACACCCTGGTGAGGCCGGGAGACCCCCGGCGGGAGGCGCTGAGGCAGGCAGTGAAGGAGTACGTGGCTGAGCGGGGGCAGAGCATGTGTCCTTGGAGCTGCCCAGAAGGTGGTGTCTTTGACTCTTTGGATCCCTGCACTTGCCACTGCTCTGGGAACCCCCTCACCAACTCCATGTGCTGCTCCCTCCGGCGGGGCCTGGCCCGGCTGAAGGTTCGTGTGATGTCGGGCACAGACCTGTGGGGGGACGTCTCAACCGCCACCGACGGCTACGTCCTGGTCTTCTTCAAAAAAAAGAGGCTGCAGACGCGCCTCATTGAAGACAACGACAACCCCGAGTGGAACGAAGACCTGAATTTCGGGATAGTGACGCTACCAGAGAAGCCCAAACTGAAAGTGGAGGTGTGGGACAGTGATGGCATGCGGGACGACCTGTTGGGAGGCTGCTTCACTCAACTCAAGGCCGGCAGGAACGTCATGATTGTGTGCAACCTGGAACGGGGCCATGTGGTGTTTTCCTACTCGCTGGAGTGCGGGCCCAACCTGGGCGGGGACAGCTGCCAGGAGTACGTGCCGGTAAGGGGCTACGGGGAGAGAACCCAGGAGTCCTCGCCCCCAGCCAGCTCCCCTCCATCTCTGTAGCCCCCAGCCCCTTGCCTGAGCTGGAGTTCCCAAGGCTCTCAAGGAAATACAGCCCCCTCCTTTCCCAGCAACCCCCCATCTCCGAGGGCGCAGGGCCGTGCGTATTCCCATCCCGTCACTGTTTGCAGTAGCTCTGGTTTTGCTGCACCGTGCAGTTCCACCTCAGCGCCATCGCGCTAATAAACGTGGGACCGGCTTGATTTCTAGTTCCTTTCATTTTAGAACAGGCACCCTCAGCCCAGCCGCTCCCTGGGGGCTCTGTGGGCTGGGCAGGGCGCCATCCCGCATGGCAGCCTGTCCCGGCGCAGGACAGGGAATGGCGGGAGCAGGTGTCGAATGGGCGGGACGGGACCTTTCCGAATTCCGGGGTGTTCTCTCCATGGGGCGGGAATGGGGGTCAGGGGGGCGTCTCGTGTTCTAGCGACGGGCGTCTGCATTGGCACCGGTTCAGCCCCTGCACAAACAGCCCAAAGCCGAGACCCCCAGTGAAACAAGCCCCAAAACAGCCCCCCGGGCCCAGAGAGTAAAAGCAACTTTTGAATAAACCAGGCCCAGTTCTGGCACCCCCTGGTGCCTCCCCTGGGAACACCCTCCCCTGCTCCCTGGGGCCCTGCTGGCTGCTGCTCTGGCGCCCCCTGGTGCCTCCCCTGGGAACACCCTCCCCTGCCCCCTGGGGCCCTGCTGGCTGCTGCTCTGGCGCCCCCTGGTGCCTCCCTGGGAACACCCTCCCCTGCCCCCTGGGGCCCTGCTGGCTGCTGCTCTGGCACCCCCTGGTGCCTCCCCTGGGAACACCCTCCCCTGCCCCCTGGGGCCCTGCTGGCTGCTGCTCTGGCGCCCCCTGGTGCCTCCTCTAGGGAATGCCCTCCCCTGGCGTCCTTGGGCCCTGCTGACTGCTGCTCTGGCGCCCCCTGGTGCCTCCTTCGGGAATGCCCTCCCCTGCCCCCTGGGGCCCTGCTGGCTGCTGCTCTGGCGCCCCCTGGTGCCTCCCCTGGGAACACCCTCCCCTGCCCCCTGGGGCCCTGCTGGCTGCTGCTCTGGTGCCCCCTGGGGCCTCCCTGGGAACAACCTCCCCTGCCCCCTGGGGCCCTGCTGGCTGCTGCTCTGGCGCCCCCTGGTGCCTCCCCTGGGAACACCCTCCCCTGCCCCCTGGGGCCCTGCTGCCTGCTGCTCTGGCGCCCCCTGGTGCCTCCTCTAGGGAATGCCCTCCCCTGGCGTCCTTGGGCCCTGCTGACTGCTGCTCTGGCGCCCCCTGGTGCCTCCTTCGGGAATGCCCTCCCCTGCCCCCTGGGGCCCTGCTGCCTGCTGCTCTGGCGCCCCCTGGTGCCTCCCCTGGGAACACCCTCCCCTGCCCCCTGGGGCCCTGCTGGCTGCTGCTCTGGTGCCCCCTGGGGCCTCCCTGGGAACACCCTCCCCTGCCCCCTGGGGCCCTGCTGGCTGCTGCTCTGGCGCCCCCTGGTGCCTCCCCTGGGAACACCCTCCCCTGCCCCCTGGGGCCCTGCTGGCTGCTGCTCTGGTGCCCCCTGGTGCCTCCTCTAGGGAATGCCCTCCCCTGGGGTCCTTGGGCCCTGCTGACTGCTGCTCTGGCGCCCCCTGGTGCCTCCTTCGGGAACGCCCTCCCCTGCCATCTCCGTAGTCCCAGAGCACCCTGTGTCCCGTCACAGCAGCCGTTCCTCCCTCCCCCATGTGAGGGCCTCCTCTGCCCTATGTCAGGGCTCTGTGCCCACATATGAACATAAGAACGGCCACACTGGGTCAGACCAAAGGTCCTTCCAGCCCAGTAGCCTGTCTGCCGACAGTGGCCAATGTCAGGTGCCTTGAGGGAGTGAATCGAACAGGCAATGATCACGCCATCTCTCTCCTGCCAGCCATCTCCACCCTCTGACAAACAGAGGCTGGGGACACCATTCCTTACCCATCCTGGCTAATAGCCATTGATGGACTTAACCTCCATGAATGTATCTAGTTCTCTTTTAAACCCTGGTATAGTTGTAGCCTTCACAACCTCCTGAGGCGAGGAGTTCCACAGATTGACTGTGCGCTGTGTGAAGAAGAACTTCCTTCTATTTGTTTTAAACCTGCTGCCCATTAGTTTCATTTGGTGGCCCTAGTTGGGAACAAGTAAATAACTTTTCCTTATTCACTTTCTCCACACCACTCATGATTTTATAGACCTCTATCATATCCCCCCTCAGTCTCCTCTTTTCCAAACTGAAAAGTCCTAGTCTCTATGGGTATGTCTACACTACCCTCCTAGTTCGAACGAGGAGGGTAATGTAGGCATACCGCACTTGCAAATGAAGCCCGGGATTTGAATTTCCCGGGCTTCATTTGCATAAGCGGGGCGCCGCCATTTTTAAAACCCCGCTGGTTCGAAGCGCGGCTACACGGGGCACGAACTAGGTAGTTCGAACTAGGCTTCCTAGTCCGAACTACCGTTACTCCTCATTCCACGAGTTTGCTTCTGTCTTAACCACCTTGACTATTGTCTGCAAACTTTGCCACCTCACTGTTTACCCCTTTCTCCAGATCATTTATGAATATGTTGAACAAGATTAGTCCCAGGACTGACCCTTGGGGGACACCACTAGTTACCCCTCTCCATTCTGAAAATTTACCATTTATTCCTACCCTTTGTTTCCTGCCTTTTAACCAGTTCTCAGTCCATGAAAGGACCTTCCCTCGTATCCCATGACAATTTAATATACATAAGAGCCTTTGGTGAGGGACCCTGTCAAAGGCTTTCTGGAAATCTAAGTACACTACATCCACTGGATCCCCCTTGTCCACGTGTTTGTTAACCCCTTCCAAGAACTCCAATAGATTAGTAAGACAGGATTTCCCTTTACAGAAACCATGTTGACTTTTGTCCAACAAATTATACTCCCTTCCCCCATATCAGGGGCTCTGTGCACCCCCCATTCCCTTCCCCCATATCAGGGGCTCTGTGCACCCCCCATTCCTTTCCCCTATATCAAGGGCTCTGTGCACCCCCCATTCCTTTCCCCTATATCAGGGGCTCTGTGCGTCCCCCATTCCTTTCCCCTATATCAGGGGCTCTGTGCGTCCCCCATTCCTTTCCCCTATATCAGGGGCTCTGTGCGTCCCCCATTCACCCCATGCCAGGACTCTGGGCGCCCCTTGTTCCCCCCTTTCCCTGTCACAGAGCTCAGAGGTTACAACCGTCAGAGCGGCCAGACGGTGCCAGACCAAAGGTCCAGGTAGCCCGGTGTCCTGCCTGCCGACGGGTGCCCCCCGGGGAGGGCCGTACGTAGGACGGGAGAGCCCATCCCCTGCCCCACTCGGAGCAGGCAAGGCATTACCTAGAGTCTGACCCTGGCTATGCGGCTGTGGGTTGGGACCAGTCTTTAAGGGAGACCAGCTCCCCTATTTCTGCTGCCACGCCTGGCGGCTGTGTCTGGCAGTGCCAGGCCTGCCCTGGCTCGCAGAGCCTGCCGGGTTGAGACAGAGGGACACTGTGAATAAATCCCGGCCTGTTAGTCTGGAACTGGAAACACTTGGAAACTAGGCCCGGCCCGGCCCCCCTCGGAGACTAACAAACCACGGGGATGGGATCAGGAGCTTCCCTGGCTCCCTTCTTTGGACACTGTCAGTGTGATCCTGCACTTCTAGGGAGCTGCCTCCTGCAGCCTGTCAGAGGGTTTATCCGACCCCCGCCCCACACACACACTTCCCTGGTCCTCTCCTCGTGGGGTTACCAGTGTCACGTTGCTGAATTGGAGGGAAGCAGCCAGATCGCTGCTGCACCCCTAGGTGGGGGTGTTGGCCCCAGAAATTGGTGTGGGGGGAGCCATGTGGGGTGTTGAATGGGAGATTATTGTTTGTTGATCTTATGTACGCTATTTATGTGAGTGTATAATGTCTGTGTGTGTAGGTAGGAATCTGTAATCTGTGTGGAAGCTGAATATTTCTGTGAATGTGGTTAAGCATGGCTATGGACAGGCTGAGTAGCAAAGCCCTGTGGAACAATGGCTCTCAATAGGCTATGGACACACCCAAAGAATGGGATTTGTCACCTGAGGGCAGCCAGCAGGAAACATAGAGATTGGCCTCTGACCAGGTGACTGGCTGCATACAAGAAGAGGCCAGGAAGGAGTATAAAGAGGCCATGTGGTCGATGCCATTTTGTTCTCAGCTCAGCACTTCATCCCAGAGGCAGCATTGCAGGGATTGAAGAGCCCGGAAGACCTGTGAACCCATCCTGATCGTAGGATGTGCAATAAGAACTTTTAAACCAGCAGCTGCAACATCTCTGCTAGAGCCTGCATCGAGGACTGGGAGATTCGGTGCATGTAACGTACTGTACTTTAATAACCTCACTCTCAGGCTTTTCTTTCTTGTAATAATAAACCTTTAGATAGAGATTCTAAAGGATTGGCCCAGCGTGATTTGTGGGTAAGGTCCAGAGGGTAAATTGACCAGGGATCTGTGGCTGGTTTCTTGGAACCGGACAGAACTTGTTCGGGGTAGGTGGGATTGGGTGCTAGGACCCCCCACCTGTGTATGAGGCCCAGGGCCATCTGGGGCACGGATATTGCTGGGGTGTCGGAGGGGTTTTGCTCGGGAGGCTTCAGGCAGGTTGCTGAAGCGCTCTGTGAGACTGGTTTTTGGCCTGTGTGGAGAGGTCGCCAGTCGGGGGCTGTAAGGAGCCCCGGATTTGAGCAATTTGCCCTGAGCGGACGCCCTCAGCTGTGCCCAGACACGGCCCGGTCCATCCCAGTGGCGTAGTCGGCAGGATCCACAGATCTTGGTCAATTGAGCTTTGGGATCAGGACCCCACGCTGTCTAAATTTGATTTTTGGTGTTGAGAGTTTGGTTGATTAAAGAGCCGCTGCGATGATCCCGGAACTATATGAGAGTCTGAGCAAAAGTGCTCTGAAGGATTTGTGCTTGGGGAGAGGCATTGCCTTTAGGAAAAGGGCCTCTAAACTAGATCTGGTAGTACTGTTATTAACCAGAGATGTGGATGAAAAGGAGCAGAAGCAAGCCAAGGAGGCTGCTGAAAGAAGGCGGAAGGCAGATGAAGAAATTGCTAAGAGAAAGCAGGAGATGGATCGGGAACTTGAGATGAGAAAAGCAGAACATGCAGAGAGAATGGCAGAGTATGCAGAGAGAAGGGCAGAGCATGCAAAGAAGATGGCCCTAGCCAGGGAGGAAAATGCTAGACTTGACCTCCAGCTTAAGAGACTAAAAGAACAAGAGAGACTGTATCCTCCTGAGGGTTCGATGTGTAACTCTGTGGGTATGCGGTGTGCTTATGATATGGCAGACGTATTTTACCCAGCTGATGTGAAAACCCAACCCCAAAGCATGTGTGAATGCAAACCTTTTGTGTTACCTGTAGCTAACAGGGAGGTTTGGGAAGGGGGTGCATGTGGGTATGAAAAGTTTCCTGGACTGGTCAGTCTCCCTGTAACCAAGGGGAAAGTGTCTCTACATGTGTGCCTGTGGCAGAGGGCTGTGTGTCTGTGCAGGGGGGCAGTGAGCCTGGGGGTGAGGGCCCGTCTGATGCCTCAGAGGTGAGGCTGGAATCAGAACCAGGGCAGGAAGAGCCCAGAAGTCAGGGAAATGTTTCTCTGGGGCAGCCTGGAGTGGCTGGCCAGAGTGAAGTTTTAGTTGAGGAGTTGGTGGCTGGTGAGGTTTGTGGAATTGAACCTGCACAAGCTGAAAGTGATTTGTGTGAAGAAGCACAGTGTGTGCAAGCTGGCAATTTGGCTGGTGGAAGTAGCAAGGGGGCAGTAAAGGAAGCTGTCCCAGTGGCTAGCTGTATGCCTGAGATTAGCCAGGGGTGTTGGGACAAGAGAGAAGCTGTCTCTGGTTGTCTGGCTGTGTGTGGGGAAGAGTTTCTTCCTTTGTCTGAGGAAGGTGCCCCACAGCCTGTGAAGGCTGAGAGCAGTGTTGTTGTCCCAGAGTTGGGTCTGGATATGGCTAAGGCCCAGGAAGGGGGTGGCCCAAGTTTTGTGTCTGCTGGGGAGAGGGATGAGGTGACTCAGAGTCAGTCAGTGTTTTACCAGAACCCCAGAGACCAGACAGTGGTGATCCTGATATTGTGCCTGATGCTGCTGTGTTGCTGGCAGAGGGGGGAGTGACTCTGTGGGACCAGGGAGACCCCTTAGCCCGGGCACAAGGAGAGAATGAGGGTGTGTTAACTCTGGTGCCTAATGATGGTGTGGATGTTTACAGCCATCTAGAGGGTTGCACAGGGAGTGAAGGTGCTTCTGACCCTGTCTCTTGTGAGTCTGTCTATGTGCCTGAGAGGGGATTGTTTGTGAATCCACCAGAGGGGCCAGAGATAACTCAGGGAGTTAGGGAATTGCAGGAGGAGTTGGTTGTGGGTCAGCAGGGCAAGGCTGCTGCAGAGCCAGGGAAGGGTGAACTGCTGCTTAAGGAAGCTCATAGGGAGGAGAGTCCTGGCAGTGCTTGTAGCAAGCAGTTTGCTGTGACTGAGGGAGGTGACGATGCCTGGCTTGGAGAAGGCATTCAGGAGAAAGCTCTGCCTGTAAAAGGCAGCAGCTTGTTGTGTGAGGCACTTGTTGCAGTGCCTGATGGACAGAGCTTGTCTGTTAACAGTGACTCCACTGACTTGGGTTTAGGGAAACCCAGTGTGGATGGTGGTGGAGAGGTCTCGGAGGGACTGAGGGTTGTTCCAGATGAGGCAGAAACATCCAGAGAACTGGAGCAGGCTGCTAACCCAGTGACTGTGGGTGACCAGCTTGCTGGGAAGTCAGTGTGTGTGGGACAGGATTGTTCCCAGGTGAAGGAGGAGAGTGGGAAGTTAGTGTCTCAGATTCAGGAGAAGGGCTGGGTAGCTAAGTGTGCAGAGCAGAACAGCTGTGTGGTCACTCTCCCTAGGATGCAGGAGATGGCGGTTACGCTCCCATCTCTGGACACTGTGGACACTCCTACTCAATCAGGGAGGTTGATAGCTGGTTCCATGTGGAAACAGAGGTTGGAGGTGGACAGAGGAGAGACTTGGGAGTCTACAGCTCACTGCTGTTACCCCACTGAGTGGGGGAAGGGGGAGAATTCCAGGGCCATTGTGAGCCAGGGAGTCACACCCAGCCAGCCCTTTGTCTTGGTCAGGCCAGAGGTTTCAGGCCTGGAGCCCAGAGGACAAGGGGGAGGGGCAGGACTTGCTTTGGCCAAGAAGATTTGCAGTTTGAACCTGAAGGGCCAAAACTGCAATGGTGTGGGGCCAGAGAAGGGGCCTGATGGAGAATGTCAGTATACACCTGAGATAGGATTGTTCTTGTTACTGATGTTAATTCTTGTAACCAATGGATTATTGTTGCAGAGAATTGTAACGGTATACAGTGTGCATGAGCTTATGAAAATACCATGTAATCTGTCTGGAGATGTACCAAACAACAGACGGTATGTAAGGGGACATTGTGATGTTGCTATTTCGTGGTTAACACTTGTAACTGGTCTTGGAACTTCTTACAGGACAAAAAGGGTTCCAGCCAGAAGGTCCTGTGTAAGAAGGGAAACTGAGGCACGCCACCATTTTGTTGGGGGAGGCCTGTGATGCCCTCAGTGATGTTACTGGCATCACTTCCTGCATCAATTTTGCGTTGGGGGTGTCACGTTGCTGAATTGGAGGGAAGCAGCCAGATCGCTGGTGCACCCCTAGGTGGGGGTGTTGGCCCCAGAAATTGGTGTGGGGGGAGCCATGTGGGGTGTTGAATGGGAGATTATTGTTTGTTGATCTTATGTACGCTATTTATGTGAGTGTTTAATGTCTATGTGTGTAGGTAGGAATCTGTAATCTGTGTGGAAGCTGAATATTTCTGTGAATGTGGTTAAGCATGGCTATGGACAGGCTGAGTAGCAAAGCCCTGTGGAACAATGACTCTCAATAGGCTATGGACACACCCAAAGAATGGGATGTCACCTGAGGGCAGCCAGCAGGGAACATAGAGATTGGCCTCTGACCAGGTGACTGGCTGCATACAAGAAGAGGCCAGGAAGGAGTATAAAGAGGCCATGTGGTCGATGCCATTTTGTTCTCAGCTCAGCACTTCATCCCAGAGGCAGCACTGCAGGGATTGAAGAGCCCGGAAGACCTGTGAACCCATCCTGATCGTAGGATGTGCAATAAGAACTTTTAAACCAGCAGCTGCAACATCTCTGCTAGAGCCTGCATCGAGAACTGGGAGATTCGGTGCATGTAACGTACTGTACTTTAATAACCTCACTCTCAGGCTTTTCTTTCTTGTAATAATAAACCTTTAGATATAGATTCTAAAGGATCGGCTCAGCGTGATTTGTGGGTAAGGTCCAGAAGGGTAAATTGACCAGGGATCTGTGGCTGGTTTCTTGGAACCGGACAGAACTTGTTCGGGGTAGGTGGGATTGGGTGCTAGGACCCCCCACCTGTGTATGAGGCCCAGGGCCATCTGGGGCACGGATATTGCTGGGGTGTCGGAGGGGTTTTGCTCGGGAGGCTTCAGGCAGGCAGCTGAAGCGCTCTGTGGGTCTGGTTTGTGGCCTGTGTGGAGAGGTCGCCAGTCGGGGGCTGTAAGGAGCCCCGGATTTGAGCAATTCGCTCTGAGCGGACGCACTCAGCTGTGCCCAGACACGGCCCGGTCCGTCACAACCAGGTAGTCATAAATAAAATACCGGACATGCTTCATGGGGTGGGGGACCGGCCGGGAGGGGAGCGGTGCTAGCCGGGAGGGGGAGGGCCGGGATATAGATCTAAGGGGGCAGCAGGGCTGGTCCGGGGGGGGGGGGGTCGGGTGGAACAGGGCTGGCCGTGGGATATCAGCAGGGGGCACGGCTGGCGGGTCAGAGCTGGCCGGGTGAGCTCAGGAGGAGGAGGAGGGGAGAACTGGCCACCGGAAGCAGAGCTGGTGGGGGTGCAGCGGGGCTGGCTGGGGAAGATCCGGAGCAGGCACCGGCTAGCAGGATCTGGCAGCAGCGGGGAGGGCAGAGGGACTGGCAGGGGAAGACCGGGAGAAGTCGGGGAGAATCAACCAACCGGCCGGCTAGGAGGGGGTGGGGGAGCGAATCGGCCGGAGGCGAGCAGGACTGTGCCGATCTCAGGGCGCTCCCGTCCCGCGCGAGTCAGTCCGGCTGCGGCTCCACCACGCGCTTCACCAGCGCTGCCCCTCCTCCTCCTCACACCAACCAGGGCTCCCCGCGCCGATCGCGCCCCCTCCCAGCCACTCCCCCCACCCCCGCCAGGCTTCCTTCCCGCGCCCAGCCGGAAAACCAGGAAATACCGGACATTGCACACGTCTGTTTTCTTCGGGATTTTTTTACCGGACAGAGGGCCCGAACTCCGGACTGTCCGGTAGAAAACCGGACACCTGGCAACCCTACGGCCGCGCGCTCAGAGACAGTCCAGAGCTGGGACAAACCAGTGTGACTTGGGGTTCATTTCCCACAGGCGGGAATCCAGTTTCCTGTTTCTTTCCCCCTTTTCTCTTGTTCTCCTTCGCCCCAGAGTGTCCGTGTCAGTGGGGCTGGGTTGGGAGCCGTGAGGATGGGACCGGACCCTTCCCAGCCACGGCTGCTCCTGCTGCTCCACCAAAGGGCTGAGCTCAAGCGCCGGGCCTCCGACTCTCATCCACAGACAGACTGTGCCTTCGAGTCTCTGGTTTTATGCCTCTGGAACTAGCAACGTTCCACAGGCACAACCCATCCCGGCAGCATCCCCGAAACCGGCAACCTCTACACCCCTCCCGGGAGAACGCCAGCAACCTATGCTACAGCCTGCCCACCCCTCGCCCTCCGGATCCCAAAGGGAATCGCTGCTGGGTGTGAGCAGTGCAGGGGCTATGACACACGCAAGCTGGCAGCTCTGACTCTGTGCACTAGGGGGCGGTTGGTTTTCCGTGTTGCTGTTTGGGAGAGCCTCCAAATCAGCCACAAGCGGGTGCCCAGTGACACCCAAGGGACCTGTCTTTTCCCTGCTCTTTGCCATCCCTTCCAGGGCTTGGCCCACCACACACAGCTCCCTGGGCTGGCCTGTTGCACAGAGCTGGGAAGGGCCCACACGTCGGCTGCCTCCCCAGTGTCAGTCGCACTCCCCCCCCACCCGCCCTGCCGCGCGTCGGGGCTGGGTCAGTGGGGAACAGGCCAGCGACCTTTTCTGGGCTCTGTGTGCTGTCCCCCCCCTCCCCGGCCCTTTACAGCTGGGTGGTTTCTGGGAAATGCCGGGCTGGAGCCAGCGTCCCTGGAAGATTTTTACTTTCAGCTTCCGATTGGCTCTTTAGTTTTGTTTACGCTGTTGGATGCAAACCTGCCAATCGCAGTCCTGGGACAGCGGGGGTGGGGATCCCTCCTGGGACAGCAGAGGTGGGGATCCAACCTGGGACAGTGGGGGTGGGGACCCCACCCACCAGGGACGTGTCCTGCCCAGCTCAGGGAGGCGAAACCGCTGAGCCCAAAGCTCAGCTAAATGCAGGATACAAGAAATGATCAGAGAGGAGGAGGGTTCAGGGCCCCACCCAGGGACCCCGAGGGGAAGAGCCGGGCAGCTTAGGATGGGGGGCGGGTCAGTCAGAGGGGGAGAGGGCTGTGCCCAGGGCTGTGGGGACAGAGAGGCTGGCAAAGAAGGAAGGAACCGAGCAGCGCAGCCGGCCAGCAGCAATGTTCCCTCTAATGTCTTCCACCTATAGGCGGATGTTTTTCACCTGTGTGCAGAATAATTTTTTCTGTGCGCCGATGCCTCTGCAAGGTGCACCACCCATAGAACACAAGCTGTGCTGGAGATGTTGTTAGTGAGGTGGGCGGCACGGGCATCTCCCCGGTGGGGCCGCACAAGCGCTTAGTTCCCAGGGGACGCTGGCCGGGAGGGGGAGCAGGCAGCAGGGCAGCCTCGGGGTTGGGGCTGCCAGAGCCAGCGCTGCCCGGAGCTCCCGGTGCCCTGGGCACACGCCGCACAGGGACTGCAGCAGCCAGGCCGGAGAGCAGTGAGGCGATGGGGGGAGGCCTTGGGGAGGGGCAGAGTGGGGGGTGGGAAGAGGCAGCAGGAAGGCAGGGCCTTGGGGGAAATTAGGAAGTCTGGGAAGCTGTCCCCCATTCACCCACGTGCCATGTCAGGAGCATCCCCCCCTGCTCCTCCAGAGCCTGGAGGGGGCCCATGCACCCCTCCCCCAGGGCACCAGCCAGCCTGGGACTGCGGAGCTCTGGGCTGGCTGGGGTGGGCGGGGGGCCCCTCCGGCCCTGGGTGCGGCGGGGAGGGGACTGGGCCCCGCAGCCCTGGCACCAGAGGGGAAGGACTCAGGCTCTGCCAGCCCTGACAGGATGCAGAGGGGGGTCTGCCCAGGCTCTGGGGGGGCCGGGGGCTCACCAGGGGTGGGGGGAGGGGCGGCCGGTCAGGGTTTGCCTTTTCCCGGACTGGAGGGGAGGAATCAGGAGCCAGGCTGAGGGGAGGGTCAGTGTCTGGGCCAGGCACCACGGGGTGGGCGGAGAGAGGGGGGGGCCCGAGGGGAGGGGGCGGAGCATCCCTGGGAACACCAGCCCCCAGCGCCTGGGGCTGTATTTAGAGGGCACCCGGCAAACCCGGCGGCAGGGAGTCTGGGCGCTGGATCCCTCCGGCCTGGGCACAGAACAGGTACGTGCCGGACACGGGGAAACGCAGGGGACGGATCCGGGGCAAACCCGGAGCTCTGGGGAGAGGGAGCCACGGCCTGGGCCCTGCCCAAAGCGGGTGACTGGGATTGGGGGGGGGCAGAGGAGGTGCCCGGCAGGGGGCAGAGGAGGGAACTTCCCCCCCAACAGAGACACTGCAGAGCTGACTCGGCAGGTTGTGGTACAGGAGAAGCTGGAGTGTCGAAGGGGTTGGCTCGTGTGGTTTCTGGGGAAGCAGTGTGGCAAACACGAGTGCGCTTTGGGGCTGGTTCGGTGCCTTAGAGAGGACCCCCAGGCTTGCGCTGGAAGTAGCCCTGTTTTTAAGGAGTTTGCCCTGACTTGACCTCTCAGCGGTGCCCCCAGAACCTGTGACATTAACGGGCCAGACAATCCCCAAATTCAGGGTTATTTCCAGCACGTATATTCTCTGGGCCAGCAATGACACAGGTTCCTCTCCCCGACTGGCCAGTCTGAACCCCACAGCCCCCTGAAAGGGACCCGGCCTTGGGCTCCATCCCCGATAGCCAGTCCAATCTGACAAGGAAAATCTGGTTGATGGTGTAAAAATGGCCAGTCCCAAAGGCTCGGCCCCAGGCTCCCCCAGAGCAGCGAGTGTTTCAGCTCTTCCCCAGCTCACACTCACAGCCCCCCGGTCACTGCACCCCACCCTGTGAAATGGGGGGGGGACTGGGTGAGAGGTCGGCACACACAGGCGAGAACAGGGTCTGAGCTCCGTTCCCGGGAGAGATCGGGAGCCTGGGAGCTGCGGAGACGCCTTTCCCGCGCCAGCGTGTCGGGTTTCAGGGCAGACACAGGCCATGCCCGGTGCCAGGAGAAGGTGCGTGGGAAATTCCCTAGTGCAGTGTTTTTTAAACTGTGTTCGGCGGCACACTGGTGTACCGCGAGGCAGTTGGAGGTGTGCCAGCGAGAACAGAGTTGAAAAAAAAAAGCTCGGTCTGAAAAAGGTTGGGAAACACTGCTGCAGGGCATTGGGAAACGACTGCCTGGGCGTGTGTAGATCATTGCACGACGAGTGACAGTGAATTCAAGGGAAGGGTTTTGCATCGAACTCCTGTGTCTACACGTGACGAGTTAATTTGAGCTACCGGATTTTGAAATGGCGACCGGCTGTGAATCTGCTAATTAAGAGCGGGATATTTCAAACTTCATTAGCAACTTCAGTTTGCTTCATTTGCCTCCCTAGTCCGAACTAGGGGCAAGTGTAGACAAACCCACACTGTGTCCAGGGGACTTTTGTATGTTGCCGCTCCTAATGCCCGATTTGTGTGCACTGATCTGTCTATTCAGAGGGAGTCTGGTTTGGCCGATGCCCAGGGCAGGGGGCGTTGCTGGCACCCGATGGCCTATGTCACCTTAAGGATGGGCCCCTCCAAGCATTTCTGGTGCCATTCTCCCTACCTTTCCCAAATCCAAGGTTGCTTTTTGAGGTGGGACCTCCAGGCCAGCCTGTGGAGTTCACGCTGTGGGCTGCCATGGCTGTACATCGCGGCAGTGCGACACTTTCTGTCTGTGATCGGTTCCTTCCCGAACCATTCCCAATATTCTCTGAGCTTTTCCGACAGACACTGCAGAGGTTTTCAGGGAGCTCTCCGCAGCGACTCCCAGATCTCTCTGGAGTGGGACCAGCCGCGCCCCCCCCGATGTGGGGTCACACGTGGGATTGTCTTTGCGTTTCCGCTCCCTGGATTCCCTCTGCCCCCGGCGCCCAGGCACCCAGTGCTGGGAGGCCTCTTTGCAGCGCTGGGCAGGCAGCTCTGCCCTGCAGCAAGACGGGGAATTTTGTATTGAGGGCAAATGTTCCACCTCTGCGTTTGCGCCTTTCCCAGGGTCGTTAAGGAAAAAGCTGAACCGCATGGTCGAGTGTGAAATTTGGGGGTTCAAACTGCAGAGGGGGCAACTGCCCTGCCCCCACTCAACCTAAGAGGCACCACTGCTGTTCCCCAGCTGCCCCGCCCCAGAGGTGGCCGCATCTCAGGGCCCCGCGAAGGAGCCTTTAGGAGGGAGGCAGGCAGGGGACTGAGGACACTCCCGTGGGCGCTCTGCTCTCTCTCGCTCTCCCTGCGGCAGGGCACGGGGCTGCGCGTGTCTGGGACAGGTCACCCCACTGCACTGGCTCCCAGACGTCTGTACGTGCGGCCCCTGAATGAGACCCCCCCCCCCCCCCCCGGACATCACAGACACTTTGTAGTGGATTTACCAGCAGTATCAGTGGTGACGGCAAAGCGGGGTCTGGGCTGCAGCCTGGCAGCTCACGGCCCCCAGGTAATAATCTAGCAACCCCCTGGCAGCTCCCAACCCCCCCCCCCCAAGAGCCCTGCCCTTGTCCTGCAGCTCACGGGGGGATTGAGATCCGACACAAGGAGGGGAGATTCACCTGGGGGAGGGGAGTAGGACTGTGCACTGCAGCTTGGCCATTGGATGGAATGAGAACGACTCACCAGTGTGTGTTTTACGTCCCCTCCCACCCACAGCAAAACCAACCGCCCCCTAGTGCACAGAACCAGAACTGCCAGCTTGTGTGTGTCATAGCCCCTGCACTGCTCTCACCAAGCTGCAATTCTCTGTTAGATTCAGAGGGTTGGGCCGGCTCTAAGGGTATGTCTACACTACCCCGCTAGTTCGAACGAGGAGGGTAATGTAGGCATACCGCACTTGCAAATGAAGCCCAGGATTTGAATTTCCCAGGCTTCATTTGTATAAGAGGGGAGCCGCCATTTTTAAAACCCCGCTGGTTCGAACCCCGTGCAGCGCGGCTACACGGGACTTGAACTAGGTTGTTCGAACTAGGATTCCTATTCCGAACTACCGGTACACCTCGTGGAAATTCAAATCGCGGGCTTCATTTGCAAGTGCGGTATGCCTACATTACCCTCCTAGTGCGAACTAGCGGGGTAGTGTAGACATACCCTAACATAGGTTGTTGGAATCTTTCCTCTCACATGCAGGGAGAGTTGTAGCAGCCTGGATATTTCTGGGATGCTGGTAGCATGTGTGGTGCCTGCGGAACTCCCTGCCACTGGATTCCCATTAATGAAGGCTCTCTCTGTTTCTCTCCCACTAGGGCAGCTCAGACACAGAAAGCCGCTCCCTGGTGAGGGCGTTACTGCACCAGCCATGCCGAGATGCAGCATCTTCATCCCGCTCCTCCTCTTTCTCCCTGGAGTCTCCCCGCACTGTTATACCGCCACGGCTGAGAAGTGCAGAGAGACGACGCCCTCGATGCCTTGGCACAGCCTGGTGGGGAAGGGCATCGACATCACCACGCTGGGCTGGACGGAGGCCTCCCTGCTGGACACCAGCCTGTGGCACGGCCCTGATGGCACCTGCACCCTGTGCCAGAGCCCGCGGCAGGACAGGAAGGTGCCACTGGCCGTGGTGGACTGGAAGGAAAACGTTGCCTGCAAACAGGAGCTGAGAAGCTCGGTGGAGCAGTCGGCTGTGGCCGTGGCCCAGGCCGTGGCATCGGCTGTGACCAGCGACTGGAAGAAGGAGCTGGATCTGATGGAGGAGACAAAAGACCTGGCCCTGGGGGGGGCGCGATCCCCGCTCGCCAGCTTCGCCTACGAGAAGGAGCAGCAGGACAAGTACATGTTTGTGCTCAGTGAGGTGTCCTGTGTGTTTTACAGGTGAGAATCCCCCGGTAGGGCCCTGCCCCGCCCCCTGCAGCGCAGCGCCCCCTGCTGGGCCCTGCCCTGCTCCCTGCAGCACAGCGCCCCCTGCTGGGCCCCTGCCCCGCCCCCTGCAGCACAGCGCCCCCTGCTGGGCTCCCGCCCCGCCCCCTGCAGCACAGCGCCCCCTGCTGGGCTCCCGCCCCGCCCCCTGCAGCACAGCGCCCCCTGCTGGGCCCCCGCCCTGCTCCCTGCACCACAGCGCCCCCTGCTGGGCCCTGCCCTGCTCCCGGCAGCACAGCGCCCCCTGCTGGGCCCCCACCCCGCTCCCTGCAGCACAGCACCCCCTGCTGGGCCCCGCCCCGCTCCGCTCCCTGCAGCACAGCGCCCCCTGCTGGGCCCCCACCCTGCTCCCTGCAGCACAGCGCCCCCTGCTGGGCCCCGCCCCGCCCCACTCCCTGCACCACAGCGCCCCCTGCTGGGCCCTGCCCTGCTCCCGGCAGCACAGCGCCCCCTGCTGGATTCTGCCCTGCTCTTTGCAGGGGCCTTTCCCCAGTGCCTGCAGCACTGTGTCCCTCAGTGAACCCTCTGCCCTGCTCTCTGCAGCACAGCGCCCTCTGCTGGAAAGCCACAGAGTTGGCACTGAGGCAGAAGCGGGGGGTAGTTTTGCTGGGAAAAGGAGCAGGGGCCTGTAGCTGGCTCATCACTCCTCTTTCTTTCCCTTCTTGGCAGATTGAGACTCACACATGAGCCCCGGCTGGCGCCACAATTCTCCCAGGCCCTGCGTCTCCTTCCGCCTAGCTACAGATCTGACACATACCGGTCCTTCCTGGCCACCTACGGCACCCACTATCTGAGCCAGGCAGTGCTGGGCGGGCGGGTGCAGCAGCTGATTGCCATCCCGACCTGCCGGGCGGTGCTGGACGAGCTGACAGACACAGAAAACAGGGAGAACCTGGGTTCCAAGTTCTTCAAAGCTGGCTCCCACGACGACGAGCCGAGCAGCCAGAGCAGGCAGAGCTCCCCGATGTCCTACATGGAGGAGCGCGTCGAGGTGACTGGGGGGAGCAGCCACACCCAGGAACTCTTCTCCACCCACCAGAACACCACGACATTCGAAGCCTGGCTGGAGAGCCTCAACGCCAGCCCCGGCCTGGTCTCCTTCTCCCTGGGGCCCATCCACACCCTGGTGAGGCCGGGAGACCCCCGGCGGGAGGCGCTGAGGCGGGCAGTGAAGGAGTACGTGGCTGAGCGGGGGCAGAGTACATGCCCTTGGAGCTGCCCAGAAGGTGGTGTCTTTGACTCCTTGGATCCTTGCACTTGCCACTGCTCCGGGAACCCCCTCACCAACTCCATGTGCTGCTCCCTCCGGCGGGGCCTGGCCCGGCTCAGTGTCCACGTGCTGCGGGGCAGAGACCTGCTGGGGGACTCCGTAACTGACACCGACGCCTACGTCAAGGTCTTCTTCCGAGGCCGGGAGCTGCGGACGCGCCACATTCAGGACGACAACAACCCCGAGTGGAACCAAGTCCTGGACTTCGGGGTGGTGACGCTGCCAGAGAAGCCCGAACTGGAGGTGCAGGTGTTGGACAGTGACGTCCTGGTAGACGACAATATTGGATCATGTGTCGCCCACCTCAAGGCCAGCGAGAACGACAAGCTCACCTGCAACCTGAAACAGGGCCATGTGGTGTTTTCCTACTCGCTGGAGTGTGGGCCCAACCTGGGCGGGGACAGCTGCCAGGAGTACGTGCCGGTGAGGGGCTACGGGCAGAGACCCCAGGAGTCCTGGCCCCCAACTGACCCCCTCCATTTCATTAGTCCCCAGCCCCTTGCCTGAGCTGGTGTTCCCAAGGCTCTCAAGGAAATACAGCCCCCTCCTTTCCCAGCAACCCCCCATCTCCGAGGGCGCAGGGCCGTGCGTATTCCCATTCCGTCACTCTTTGCAGTAGCTCTGGTTTTGCTGCACCGTGCAGTTCCACCTCAGCGCCATCGCGCTAATAAACGTGGGACCGGCTTGATTTCTAGTTCCTTTCATTTTAGAACAGGCACCCTCAGCCCAGCCGCTCCCTGGGGGCTCTGTGGGCTGGGCTGGGCGCCGTCCCGCATGGCAGCCTGTCCCGGCGCAGGACAGGGAATGGCGGGAGCGGGTGTCGAATGGGCGGGACGGGACCTTTCCGAATTCCGGGGTTTCTCTCCATGGGCTGGGAGTGGGGGTCGGGGGGCGTCTCGTGTTCTAGCGACGGGCGTCTGCATTGGCACCGGTTCCTCCCCTGCACAAACAGCCCAAAGCCGAGACCCCCAGTGAAACAAGCCCCAAAACAGCCCCCCAGGCCCAGAGAGTAAAAGCAACTTTTGAATAAACCAGGCCCAGTTCTGCCGGGCACAAGCTGGCGCCCCCTGGTGCCTCCCCTGGGAACCCCCTCCCCTCCCCTCCCGGGGCCCTGCTGGCTGCTGCTCTGGCGCCCCCTGGTGCCTCCTCCTGGGAACACCCTCCCCTGCCCCCCTGGGCCCTGCTGGCTGCTGCTCTGGCGCCCCCTGGTGCCTCCCCTGGGAACACCCTCCCCTGCCCCCTGGGGCCCTGCTGGCTGCTGCTCTGGCGCCCCCTGGTGTCCCCCCTGGGAACACCCTCCCCTGCTCCCTGGGGCCCTGCTGGCTGCTGCTCTGGCGCCCCCTGGTGCCTCCCCTGGGAACACCCTCCCCTGCCCCCTGGGGCCCTGCTGGCTGCTGCTCTGGCGCCTCCTGGTGTCCCCCCTGGGTACACCCTCCCCTGCTCCCTGGGGCCCTGCTGGCTGCTGCTCTGATGCCCCCTGGTGCCTCCCCTGGGAACCCCCTCCCCTGCACCCCTGGGGCCCTGTTGGCTGCTGCTCTGGCGCCCCCTGGTGTCCCCCCTGGGAACACCCTCCCCTGCTCCCTGGGGCCCTGCTGGCTGCTGCTCTGGCGCCCCCTGGTGCCTCCCCTGGGAACACCCTCCCCTGCTCCTCTGGGGCCCTGCTGGCTGCTGCTCTGGCGCCCCCTGGTGCCTCCCCTGGGAACACCCTCCCCTGCTCCTCTGGGGCCCTGCTGGCTGCTGCTCTGGCACCCCCTGGTGCCTCCCCTGGGAACACCCTCCCCTGCCCCCTGGGGCCCTGCTGGCTGCTGCTCTGGCGCCCCCTGGTACCTCCCCTGGGAACATCCTCCCCTGCCCCCTGGAACCCTGCTGGCTGCTGCTCTGGCACCCCCTGGTGCCTCCCCTGGGAACACCCTCCCCTGCCCTCTGGGGCCCTGCTGGCTGCTGCTCTGGTGCCCCCTGGTGCCTCCCCTGGGAACACCCTCCCCTGCCCCCCATGGAGCCCTGCTGCCTGCTGCTCTGGTGCCCCCTGGTGCCTCCCCTGGGAACACCCTCCCCTGCCCTCCCGGGGCCCTGCTGGCTGCTGCTCTGGCGCCCCCTGGTGTCCCCCCTGGGAACACCCTCCCCTGCTCCCTGGGGCCCTGCTGGCTGCTGCTCTGGCGCCCCCTGGTGCCTCCCCTGGGAACACCCTCCCCTGCCCCCTGGGGCCCTGCTAGCTGCTGCTCTGGCACCCCCTGGTGCCTCCCCTGGGAACACCCTCCCCTGCCCCCTGGGGCCCTGCTGGCTGCTGCTCTGGCGCCCCCTGGTGCCTCCCCTGGGAACACCCTCCCCTGCCCTCCCGGGGCCCTGCTGCCTGCTGCTCTGGCGCCCCCTGGTGTCCCCCCTGGGAACACCCTCCCCTGCTCCCTGGGGCCCTGCTGGCTGCTGCTCTGGCGCCCCCTGGTGCCTCCCCTGGGAACACCCTCCCCTGCTTCCTGGGGCCCTGCTGGCTGCTGCTCTGGCACCCCCTGGTGCCTCCCCTGGGAACACCCTCCCCTGCCCCCTGGGGCCCTGCTGGCTGCTGCTCTGGCGCCCCCTGGTGCCTCCCCTGGGAACACCCTCCTCTGCCCCCCGTGGGGCCCTGCTGCCTGCTGCTCTGGTGCCCCCTGGTGCCTCCCCTGGGAACACCCTCCCCTGCCCTCCCGGGGCCCTGCTGGCTGCTGCTCTGGCGCCCCCTGGTGCCTCTCCTGGGAACACCCTCCCCTGCTCCCTGGGGCCCTGCTGGCTGCTGCTCTGGCGCCCCCTGGTGCCTCCCCTGGGAACACCCTCCCCTGCCCCCCTGGGGCCCTGCTGGCTGCTGCTCTGGCGCCCCCTGGTGCCTCCCTTGGAAACACCCTCCCCTGCCATCTCCGTAGCCCCAGAGTACCCTGTGTCCCTTCACAGCAGCTGTTCCTCCCTCCCCTATGTCGGGGCGCTGTGCTCCCCCACTCCTTTCCCTCATATCAGGGGCTCTGTGTGTCCCCCATTCCCGCCATGCCAGGAGTGTGGGTCCCCCCGTTGCCCCCCTTTCCCTGTCACAGAGCTCTGTGGTTACAAACATCAGAGCGGCCAGACGGTGCCAGACCAAAGGTCCATGTAACCCGGTGTCCTGCCTGCCGACGGGTGCCCCATGGGGAGGGCCGTACGGAGGCCTGGAGAGCCAGTTTCTCTGTTGCACTCAAAGCGGGCGAGGCCGTAGCTAGAGAGCCAGCCCAGCCCTGGGAGGGGCACGTTGGGAGGACGTGGACACATGGCGAGAGTCCAGAGGAGAGCGACAAAGCGAGAAGAGGTCGGGACACGCAGCCTGTGAGCAAAGCTAAAAGCTGGGGGCACGGTCTGTCCTGAGAGAGTTGGGGGGCTTGGGGCTGTGCTGTGCTAGGGTTGCCAGATAATTTAATCCAAAATACTGAGCCCCCTCCCGCCCCAAAAAAACCCCATCAGTGGAAAAAATCTGTTGAGAAAAAAAAAGAGGAGACCAAAGTCATTGAACATAAAAAAATGGACCCCAGACTTATTAAACAAAATAAAATAAAATAATAAAAAAACCCAGCATGGCCCCTTTAAGAAACGCCCTTGAGGCTCTTTGGCTTTAACAAGCTGGTGGCGGCTGGTGGCCATATTGTTTTCTGGCTCCAGGCCAGACAGTTGTCCTGCAGAACCGGGTAACCTGGTTGCTGAGTGTCTGTAGGGTTGCCAGGTGTCCGGCTGTTACCCAGAGAGGCCGCTATTTTCGCCTCCTGCAGGGAAAAAATCAGAAAATTCCGGACATTTCAGGTGTCTGGTATTTTCTGAATTTTTTTACCGGACAGGATACAAAAATAGCGGACGGTCTGGGTCAATACTGGACACCTGGCAGCCCAGGGCTTTCCACGTGTTCAGGACTGTGGCCCTGTAGGGCCCTGTCTTCTCCCCACACGCCCACCAGGGTCGGAGAAGGATTCATGAACCTGCCCGATGTGCAGCTCTGCCCTGATCTCTCCCCTCTCGAGACGGAAATAGGGTCGCCAGGTGTTCCGTATGTGGGAATTTTTGACTCCCCTCCAGTAAAAAAATACCGAAAATAGCGGACACCTACAATGCTGTCTGGCTGAATACGGAGGCAGCCTGGCATCCCTAGTGCCCACCGGGTTCATCAGGGAAGCTGTCCGGCCCCACGCAGGGAGGAAAGATGGCGGGTGGCCACCAGCAGCTTGTTAGGGCTAAAAGACTCACCACGTGATTCTTAAAAGGGCCCCAGTGCTGGGGTTGTCGGGTTTTTACGTAACAATTCTCGGGGGCCTTTTTTTTTTTGCTCAACGAAATTTTTCCTGGGGTGTTTTTTTGGTTTTTGGTTTTGTTATTTTTTCTGAAACCATCTGGCAACCCTAGACGGAAACCCAGTCTGAAGCAGGGAGCGCAGCACTCGCTCCACCGGCCCCATCACCTCTGGGGTGACAAGCTCCCCCCCAACTCCTGCGCCGTGTCCGCAGAGCACGCCGGAGGATCCAACATTACCTGAATGGTGGCCGTCCCCTGCAGCACAGGCCGGGATGGGGAAGGCAATCCGCAGCCCCGGCCCCGGCCCTGAAGCCTGGCCCTGCCAAACCAGCCTGAGTTAGTTGGAGGGCTGGGGTTGCCATGCTGTAGCCCTGGCCCTAGCCCTGCCAGGTGGCTGTGGAAGTCAGGCTGCTACGTGGCACCCCCAGCCTTCATGGGTGGTGAGTTTTATGAGCTGGTTGCGCCCATGTTCCAGGAATATTCAGAGCCGGGGGCCGTGCTCACCAATGGACTGAGGCTAGGACAGCCTGTTCTTTCTGTTTGCTGGTCATTCCTTGAATGAATCATTCAGTTAAGGGGAATAGCCCAGAGGGAAAAGGCGATGAATCATAGAATCATAGAATCATAGAACTGGAAGAGACCTCAGAAGGCATCAAGTCCAGCCCCTGCTCTAGGCAGGACCAATCCCAACTAAATCAACCTGGCCAGGGCTTTGTCAAGCCGAGACTTAAACACCTCTAGGGATGCAGACTCCACTACTTCCCTAGGTAACCCATTCCAGTGCTTCACCACCCTCCTAGTGAAATAGTTTTTCCTAATATCCAACCTGGACCTCTCCCACCACAACCTGAGCCCATTGCTCCCTGTTCTGCCATCTGTCACTACTGAGAACAGCCTCTCTCCATCCTCTTTGGAACCTCCCTTCAGGAAGTTGAAGGCTGCTCTCAAATCCACCCTCACTCTTCACTTCTGCAGACTAAACAGACCCAAGTCCTTCAGCCTCTCCTCATATGTCATATGCTCCAGCTCCCTAATAATTTTGGTTGCCCTCCGCTGGACCCTCTCCAATGCGTCCACATCCTTTCTGTAGTGCGGGGCCCAGAACTGGACACAATACTCCAGATGCGGCCTCACCAAAGCCGAATAAAGGGGAATAATGACATCTCTGGATCTGCTGGCAATGCTCCTCCTAATGCAACCTAATATGCCATTAGCCTTCTTGGCTACAAGTGCACACTGTTGACTCATATCTAGCTTCTCATCCACTGTAACCGCCAGGTCCTTTTCTGCAGAACTGCTACTTAACTGGTTGTTCCCCAGCCTGTACCAATGCTTGGGATTCTTCCGTCCCAAGGGCAGGACTCTACAATTGCCCTTGTTGAACCTCATCAGATTTCTTGTGGCCCAATCCTCCAATTTGTCTAAGTCACTCTGTACCCTATCTCTGCCCTCCAGCGTATCTACCTCTCCCCCCAGCTTAGTGTCATCCGCAAACTTGCTGAGGGTGCAATCCATCCCCTCATCCAGATCATTAATAAAGATATTGAACAAAACCGGTCCTAGAACCGAACCTTGGGGCACTCCGCTAGAAACCGACCCCCATCCTGACATCGAACCGTTGATCACTACCCGCTGGGCCCGGCCTTCCAGCCATCTTTCTATCCATCTTACCGTCCATTTATCCAATCCACAATCCCTTAACTTGCTGGCAAGAATATTGTGGGAGACCGTATGAAAAGCCTTGCTAAAGTCAAGGTATATCACATCCACTGACTTCCCCACGTCCACCGAGCCAGTTACCTCATCATAGAAGCTAATCAGATTGGTCAGGCACGACTTGCCCTTTGTGAATCCAACAAGCATGAAGTAACAAGTATGTGTGAAGAGACAATCGCCAGAGGCCAGAGAGACCAAAGCTCTGTCCTGTTGAAGAGAAACTGAAGGGGGGTTGGGCTGCCAGTAAAGGGCCTTTTTTTTGGAAACAAGCATCAGGAAAAAGTCGTCTTTGTGTTTTAAAGTAGGTCTAATTCAAATAAAGATTATTGTACAAAGCCAACTTTGAACTTTCTATTAGTGAACTTAAAATCACAATAACTGAAGTGATAGAGATGCAGCTGTGTTAGTCTGGTGTAGCTGAAACAAAAAACAGGACTATGTAACACTTTAAAGACTAACAAGATGGTTTATTAGGTGATGAGCTTTCGTGGGCCAGACCCACTTCCTCAGATCAAATAGTGGAAGAAAATTGGCACAACCGTATATACCAAAGGATACAATTAAAAAAATGAACACATATGAAAAGGACAAATCACATTGCAGAACAGAAGGGCGATGCAGTGGGGGGGGGGGGGGGGAGGAAATAAATGTCTGTGAGCTAATGGTATTAGAGGTGATAATTGGAGAAGCTATTTTTGTAATGGGTAAGATAGCTAGGGTCTTTGTTGAGACCCACGTGTAGAGTATCGAATTTTAGCATGAATGACAGTTCAGAGGATTCCCTTTCAAGTGCAGATTTAAAGGGCTTCTGAAGCAGGATGCAGGTAATTAAGTCGTTGAGACAGTGTCCTTTCTGGTTGAAATGGCAAGAAACTGAAGCTGAGAGAAATGTAGCCGTGTTAGTCTGGTATAGCTGAAACAAAACAGAAATGTACTTATTAAAGCCAATTATCAAACAAACTAGGTGTAACCATTTGAGAGTGATTGTTTTATTACAAAATAGTCAGGGAGAAAGTTATAAGACTATTAAAAACATTGAAAAAGTTCTTATACATCACTAGAACAAAACCAAGCGAGTACATTATGATAAGATTTTGACCAATCCACTACGTTACAAAATCACCTGCCAATATTTGACAAAATCCTTGGTTTGAATACAGACATCAGTATGGAACATCCATGCAGGCACAATGGTATGGTGACATTATTGTCATGATCAATTAGACATCACTGGAAGCAGAAGAAAGTGGCTTTATTTCACGTGAAAGAACTTTGGGAGATCTAGTAAACAAAAGAGATTCTGTGAAAGACAGCGAGGGACAAAAAGAGATGGAAAGAGTCAATTATAGACAGTGTTTCGTTCCTGGATTCACTTACTATGTTAAAGAGTTCTCTTTTGAAAACCCAAGTAAGATGCAGGCAATGACTGAAGATGCTGTCTTTTTGTTTGTGTGAGAATTATGTAGGAATTCACTTGTAGGAGTTTTGATAAAAAACTTTGCAGACTTCTCATTTTCACTGAGCAAATACTTGTGACTTTTCTTTTGATGGGAAGGGGGTTGAAGGGTTAGAATACAGTGCATGCTATGTGTGGGGAAAATCAAATAACTCCAATTGTGTCTAAAGGGGGACTGTGCAGAAATCATAACTTTCTAAAAGAAAACTGCTGTAAGGGTTAAAAAGTTTTCCAGGCCTCTCTTCCTGTAACAGAGAGAATCAAATTAACTCTAATCAAAGACCCTTACAAATGACTATCTCAAATTCATGGATACTCCTAGTCTGTCACAAATTATCATGTAAACTCTTATCTTTGTCACAGTTTGCCTTGTAGACTCCTCCACTCAAGTTCTCATGTGGCTTTGTGTACTGTAAAAACTTACTTCTAGCACTCCTGGGGTGAACAGAAGTCTCAGAGTACTTCTGCTGAGACTTTGATATGTTAAAGAAGAACAATTCTGTATAAAGGATACCTGAATCTGTCTGTCAGGGCTGCTGCTTCACTCTTGGAAGTGACAGCCTGCATGCATGCATCATAAAGTTTTCTCTTCTAGGTTTCTTTCCTGCCTCACTGATTTGACCTCCAGCCTCGGACCCTTCTGGGGGCTCTGTACCCCAGGGGAGCGAGATTTCCCCCTCATATGATCATGAGGAGTCATTAAATGAATGTATACATAGAGTAAATCTGCTGACAATTCCACATTATTTTGATTTACACTCATTCATTGAGCACAATTGATTAGATTTCCAAGGGGTGAGAATCAGCTAATTGTTATTGTTAAAACAGAGTCAACTCTAGCCTCATGATTCCAGCCCCAAGAAGCCATGTAATACAGCACACGCGCAAATAAGTTTATCTTAGCTGGCTGCATTCAGTTCCTCGTGGGCCAGAATTATGGCTCTTTTAAGCTTGATTAGAATGGCAGTCTTAAAAGAGCAATTTTTCATGGTTACAGTGGGCAAATATACACAGCATAACAGAACATATAACATATCCAAAACCACCCATCCTAACATACCTGCAGAATGTATGTGACAGGTATTGTCTGTCACATTTATCTCTTGGATAAAAACACTAGATAGTCATCCAAATAAAATAGAAGCCTACACTTTGCAACAACATGCTAACCACTTAACTAAAAAGTGATAAGTACAAGGATACAGTTTAGCAATAAAAAGATGGTTCGCATTAATCAAGTCTGTTGCCACAATGTATGTTTGTTAACTGGAATTTTTAAACATATTTCTAGCTAACTGAGCTTTTAAAGGCCCTACAGATGGGTTTCACATGCTCCAGGGCCATGACTTCAGATGCTGTAGATAATATTCACAGAAAGATGGGAGGTCCAAGTATTTACCAGCGAAAAAATGAACAAAGAGTTTCTAATAAATATTTCAATGTTATTCCAACATGCACTTTGATAGCAATCTACAAGCCATAGCAAAACTCTTATGCAAGAAAAAACGTGCCAAACTAGCTAACTTATACTCGGGAGCGTTTTGTTGTTTTTTTTATAAAGAAGGTATAAATATGAATTCTGCACGTAGACCGTACTCAATCTTTGTCATTTATTTAAAAAAAACTTAGTAAAACCAATTTCCTCCAATGACTGAGTTATAAATGTTATACAAAATGTTGTTCCAAAATCTGTTATATATGGAAAAACCACCTCCTACTCTTCAAGAAAGGTGGGGACCTGAAGAACATTGCAAAAGACGGGGCTATATTTGTTTTAATTTTGGAAAGTATTTGCTTTTGAGGGTTATGGATCAAAGAGTGCTTGGTTGTTTCCATCTTCAAAAGAGTATTAATAACGTTGAAATTCTTATTTAAATCATTTTTTCTTATGATAGTGATATTGTGCAATAAAGGGAAACCGTTAAACGCTTACAGTTTCCAGTCCATATTTACATTATTTAATAAAATATATATCGGCTTACAGGGTGGGTGGAGGGGTAGGGATGGGGGACTAGACCCATTCTGGGCACCACCAAAAATTATACAAACCTGCCACCCCTGCCAGCCTTCCCAGGGCCCGGCCACCGGGGCATGTCTGTCTTCCCTTGTCCACATCATGGGTAGGGTACTGTGCCAGCCAGTCCGGTATTTGTGCGATCTCTCCGGTAAAATACATCAGAAAAGACCGGACATGTGCAGTGTGCAGTGTCCGGTATTTTCTGATTTTCCGGCTGCGCACTGGAAGTCTGGCGGGGGCGGGGGAGCGGCTGGGAGTCCCAGCTGGGAGGCGGGGCCGCGATTGCTGCTGGGAGCCCTCAGTCAGCTGAGTGTGAGGGGGAGGGGAAGCCTCCTCGCTCGTGCATCACCGGGAGCCTGCGTGGGACAGGCAGCGAGTCTCCAGGTCAGTCCCGCTCCCCACCGGCTGATTTGCTCACCCCCCCTGTTCCCAGCCAGCCGGTTCTCCCCCACTTTCCCTCCTGATCTTCCCCGGCCAGCGCCGCTGCACCTCTCCCCGCCCCCGCCAGCTCTGCTTCCTGCCCCCCTTCCTCCTGGCCAACACCCAACCCCCAGCTCTGCTTCCCGCCCCCCTTCCTCCCAGCCAGCGCCCAACCCCCCCAGCTCTGCTTCCCACCCCCCTTCCTTCCAGCCAGCGCCCAACCCCCCCAGCTCTGCTTCCTGCCCCCCTTCCTCCCAACCAGCGCCCAACCCCCCCAGCTCTGCTTCCCGCCTCCCTTCCTCCCAGCCAGCGCCCAACCCCCCCAGCTCTGCTTCCTGCCCCCCTTCCTCCCAACCAGCGCCCAACCCCCCCAGCTCTGCTTCCCGCCTCCCTTCCTCCCAGCCAGCACCCAACCCCCCCAGCTCTGCTTCCCGCCCCCCTTCCTCCCAGCCAGCGCCCAACCCCCCCAAGCTCTGCTTCCCGCCCCCCTTCCTCCTGGCCAGCCCCCAACCCCCCCAGCTCTGCTTCCCACCCCCCTTCCTCCCAGCCAGCGCCCAACCCCCCCAGCTCTGCTTCCCGCCCCCCTTCCTCCCAGCCAGCGCCCAACCCCCCCAGCTCTGCTTCCCGCCCCCCTTCCTCCCAGCCAGCGCCCAACCCCCCCAGCTCTGCTTCCTGCCCCCCTTCCTCCCAACCAGCGCCCAACCCCCCCAGCTCTGCTTCCCGCCCCCCTTCCTCCCAGCCAGCGCCCAACCCCCCCAGCTCTGCTTCCTGCCCCCCTTCCTCCCAGCCAGCGCCCAACCCCCCCAGCTCTGCTTCCTGCCCCCCTTCCTCCCAACCAGCGCCCAACCCCCCCAGCTCTGCTTCCCGCCCCCCTTCCTCCTGGCCAGCCCCCAACCCCCCCAGCTCTGCTTCCCGCCCCCCTTCCTCCCGGCCAGCCCCCAACCCCCCCAGCTCTGCTTCCCGCCCCCCTTCCTCCCGGCCAGCGCCCAACCCCCCCAGCTCTGCTTCCCGCCCCCCTTCCTCCCAGCCAGCGCCCAACCCCCCCAGCTCTGCTTCCTGCCCCCCTTCCTCCCAGCCAGCGCCCAACCCCCCCAGCTCTGCTTCCTGCCCCCCTTCCTCCCAACCAGCGCCCAACCCCCCCAGCTCTGCTTCCCGCCCCCCTTCCTCCTGGCCAGCCCCCAACCCCCCCAGCTCTGCTTCCCGCCCCCCTTCCTCCCGGCCAGCCCCCAACCCCCCCAGCTCTGCTTCCCACCCCCCTTCCTCCCAGCCAGCGCCCAACCCCCCCAAGCTCTGCTTCCCGCCCCCCTTCCTCCCGGCCAGCCCCCAACCCCCCCAGCTCTTCTTCCCGCCCCCTTCCTCCCGGCCAGCCCCCAAAACCCCCCAGCTCTGCTTCCCGCTGGCTCATTCTTCTTCCTAATCTCCCCAGCCAGCGCCCCCGCACCTCCCCTCCCCCCCACCAGCTCTGATTCCTGCCCACTCTTACTCTTGGCCACCCTTGCGGCCCCTGATCCCCCCCAACTGTGCTTCCTGCCCCCCCTTACTCCCGGCCAGCCCTGACCCCTCCCGGCTGGCCTCCCCTCCCCCGACCAGCCCCATTGCCCCCCCTCCACCGCTTTAACCGTTCCCAGGCCTCCCCTTTCCAGCCAGCACCTCTCCCTTCCTGGCGCCTGCTCCCCCCTGCACATGAAGTGTGTCCGGGTTTTGGTTTTTTTAATGACTAACCACTAGCAGTGATCCAGGTCCTTGGAGTCTTTTTTTTTGCTCAATAACTTTGGTCTCCCCCCCCCCCTTTTTTTCCTTCAACAAATTTCTTTCCCGGTGTTTTTGGGGGGGGGGGCAGCGTGTTCGGTATTTTTCTTTCAGCCAACTGGCAACCCTAATCATGGGCCACCCCAGCCCTGCAGACAGACAACCGGCGGTGAGGAATGAGGCCGGGTAGGCGGGAGAATCCGCTGTTGGCAGCCAACCGGCGATTGCAGGGGGAGTCCTCACCGGCCGCCTACAGGTGCTGCAGCCAGCGCGCTCCCTCCATCCGGCCTGGGGCTACCAGGGACACAGGCAGCTTCTGGGCTGGCCGCAGGGGCTGGGGCTGACAGCCTGGGATCTGTCCTTTCCCGGCCCTGCGAGAGCTCGGCCCCCACTTCTGTGACCACCCGAGCAGCAACCGCGCTGCCCCAGCGCCGGCCCGCAGTGCGTCAGGCCTGGGCTCAGCAGGGGAAGGCCGGTGACCTTTGGGCTCTGTGTGCCCCCCTGCCCCAGCACCCCGCCCTGCAGCTGGGCGGTTTCTGGGAAATGCCGAGGCCGGAGCCAGCATCCCTGGAAGATTTTCACTGTCAGCTTCCAATTGGTGCTTTAGTTTTGTTTACGCTGTAGGAACCAAACCCAGCAATCGCAGTCCCGGGGCAGTGGGGGTGGGGATCCCTCCTGGGACAGTGGGGGTAGGGACCCCACCCACCAGGCACGTGTCCTGCCCAGCTCAGGGGGGAGACACCTCTGAGCCCAAAACTCAGCTAAATCCAAGGGACAAGAAATGATCAGACAGGAGGAGGGTTCAGGGCCCTACCCAGGGACCCCGAGGGGAACAGCCTTTTTTGGGGGTGTCAGTTGGTTGGTGGGGGCTGTGATCAGGGCTGCAGGATCTGGGTAGGGAGGCTGGCAGGGGAGCAGGGTAACCGAGCAGTGCAGCCGGCCGGGAGCAATGTTCCCTCGAATGTTTTCCAACTATCGGCAGGTTGTTCCACCTTTGTGTGGAATAAAATGTTTACATGCACCGAGGCCTCTGAAAGGTGCACCACCCATAGAACACAAACCGCGCTGGGGATGCTGTTAGTGAGGTGGGCAGCACGGGCATCTCCTCTGAGGGGCCGCACAAGCAATTAGTTCCCAGGGGACGCTGGCCGGCAGGGGGAGCAGGCAGCAGGGCAGCCTCGGGGTTGGGGCTGCCAGAGCCAGCGCTCCCCGCACCCCCCCCCCCCCGGGCACCAGCCAGCCTGGGACTGCGGAGCTCTGGGCCGGCTGGGGTGGGCGGGGGGCCCCTCCGGCCCTGGGTGCGGCGGGGAGGGGACTGGGCCCCGCAGCCCTGGCACCAGAGGGGAAGGACTCAGGCTCTGCCAGCCCGGACAGGATGCAGAGGGGGGTCTGCCCAGGCACTGGGGGGGGCCGAAGGCTCACCGGGGGTGGGGGGAGGGGTGGCCGGTCAGGGTTTCCTTTGCCCAGGCTGGAGGGGGGGGGCTGAGGGAGGGTCAGTGTCTGGACCAGGCACCATGGGATGGGCAGAGAGAGGATGAGGCCCGAGGGGAGGGGGCGGAGCATCCCTGGGAACACCAGCCCCCAGCCCCTAGGGATGTATTTATAGGGCACCCGGCAAACCCGGTGGCAGGGAGTCTGGGCACTGGATCCCTCCGGCCTGGGACACAGAACAGGTACGTGCCGGACACGGGGAAACACAGAGGATGGATGTCAGCCGACGGTCAGGGCAGTGTGTGTGTGTGTTCTGAGAAAAGGTTTAACGTCTGTGACTTTACTGCTAGAACCAGGGTCCCGTCGCAGAGGGCAGCCAACAGGCTGACAGATGCCCCTGTTCATAGGAAGAGCTTATCACAGCTCAGATTTTAGCTGCTAGGATACAGGATCCCTTCGCAGCGGGCAGTCTCGGGAAGACTGAGAGATGCCCCAACGGATCTGTCACCTGGGAGTGACACGATCCAAACGCCCAAGCTCCTTCTATACCTGTCCCTTATAACCAGCTGAAGTTCTTTTAAATTGTGCTTGTTTCTGTTACAGCAACTGAAGGAGTCAGGTTAAAGCTTAAACAGTTACAGGTTTATTAAAAAGAAAACTTATAAAAGCAAATGGTTACAATGGCTATTGCTCTCTTTCTTAACTGCTAGCAAATACAAATCTTAAAAATGGTTACAAAGAAAATAAAGATAGAAAATAGAAATAATGGTACCACGTGACAGCTTAATCTTTAAAGAGCTCTAAGTCTATGTGTACACTTAAGACAAAGGACACATCCAGGTACAATTTTTACCCCTTTCTGTGCCTCTCGACTCCAGCGGGTCAGGCCAGGGCCGGTCCCTCAATTCCTAGGAAAGACGAATACGAGGTGGGCGTCCCCGTGGAACCTCGGGAGATCAAACACCAAACCCGACCAGCAGATAGATGGCAGATGGACACTCAGAGTAAATGTGCTGCTGGACCCATCTTTATACCTCTGGGGGCTCGTATCCTCTTTCTTATCTAAGAGGCCAAATTGTCCTGGTCCGTTTTGTGGCGTCAGTTCTTACAAGCAAGTTTCAAATAATTTACACTTGCAAGAGAGAGAACTAAATTGTGAGCACTGGACATTCTTTACTGGGCGAGAGATTCCTCCCCCCGCGGACGGCTGTGTGTTCGTATCAATATGGGTTAAGTCAAGGACACTCCTCGGCAGCCTCTTGGTCAGCAATTGGCGGATCTCTGTTTACAGCCATTCACGCTCACAGCGGCCTGCCATATCCTCAGCCTCCTGCTCCCAGGCTTTTACTGTTCTATGTGCCCTGCATGCTCCAGGCAAGCAACGATGGATGTTACAGGGGGGTTCCTGTCTGGCTACAATGGATCCGGGGCTAAACCCCGAGCTCTGGGGAGAGGGAGCCACGGCCTGGGATCT
Source organism: Pelodiscus sinensis (assembly GCF_049634645.1). NCBI lineage: Eukaryota > Metazoa > Chordata > Testudines > Trionychidae > Pelodiscus > Pelodiscus sinensis. Next base: position 133,729,238 of record NC_134714.1, on the reverse strand, counting down.
GGCTAAATCAGGGTGACCTGGCTCAGGGGGCAAAAGCCAGCAGGGAGCCGTTTCAAGAGCTGGGGTGCGATAGGACAGTATCTGTTTGATGTTTCAGTTCCTTTCGCCCCCAAAGGCCGGTGACCTTTTCGGAGCTCTGTGTGCTCCTCCCCCCCGGCCCCCCATCCTGCAGCTGGGTGGTTTCAGGGAGGCTGGGAGCCAGTGTCCCTGAAAGAACTGTACTTTTAGCTTCCAACTGGCTCCTTGGTTTGTTTTTTATTTTTACATCACAAAGCAAACCCACCTATCAAAGTGCCGGAAAAGTGGGTGGGGGGAGAAACTGCTGACCCCAAGGTTCAACTCAATTTGGGGGCAACGAGTGATCAGACAGGAGCAGGGGAGAGGGTCACAAGGCAGAGCCAGGGATTGTGAAAGGGACCCCTGAGCGGAGACCCCTGGACAGCCCCCGCCTCAAAGGTGTCAAGGGGGAGCAGCAACACACATGCCCCGGGGTGACCCGGCACCCACAAACGCTGGCTTCCCAACAAGCTCTTGGCTGTGTAACAAAGCAAAGAGAGAGCCTGGGCTAACGTCCAGGGGACCGTGTGAGCTACGAGGAGAGGCTGAGGGAGTTGGGTTTGTTCAGGCTGCAGAAGGGAAGAGTGAGGGGGGATCTGAGAGCAGCCTGCAACTCCCTGAAGGGGGGTTCCAGAGAGGCCGGCGAGAGGCTGTTCTCAGTGGTGACGGGTGGCAGAACAAGGAGCAATGGGCTCAAGTTGCAGTGGGGGAGGTCTCGGTAGGAAACACTCTTTCCCTAGGCAGGTGATGAAGCGCTGGGCTGGGTTCCCTAGGGCGGGGGTGGAGTCTCCATCCCTAGAGGTGTTTAAGTCCCAGCTTGACAAAGCCCTGGCCGGGTTGATTTAGTTGCGATTGGTCCTGCCTAGAGCAGGGGGCTGGACTCGATGACTCCTGAGGTCTCTTCCAGCTCTCTGGTTCTATGGTTCTATGACCTACAGCTGCAGACACAGTTCCCAGCTGTCTCCTAGGTGGGGGTCGGGGTTCTGGCCTTGCAAAGAGCCTTTTCCCAAATCAGTTCATCAGGTTCCTTCCAGCATCAGGCTGATCCAGGTGGGAACTGGAGACCTCAGCTTTGTGGCTCAACTATTCCCTGAGCAAACTGAGGGGGGCTGAGCTCACAGGGCCAACTAATGGCTCATCGTCTTGGTTTTGAAAGAAGACCTGCTATTTCCAATGGACCCCTCGGTGATTCGCTCCATGGATTAGCATGAGGCCACTGCCCGTCTCTGGCCATTTCCAGGCAGTTTCTTGCACACTTCAAAGTGGAATGAAGACAGTGATATTACTGACCCCACAGCTCACTCCACTGTGAAGATTAGCTTTCGCTCTCTGAATTAAGAGAATAACCTCACACTAAATATGTGAAAGCACACACTCATTACACACACACTCATTGCACACACACACAAATACACACACATTGCACACACACACACAAACACACTCATTGCACACACACACTCATTGCACACACACACTCATTGCACACACACACACACACACACACACACACACACACACACACACACACACACACTCATTGCCTAGTAGGTCTCTTAAGGTTGAATCTGGATTAGCCTGCTAGTGCTTAACCTCTTCTGGACCCATATCCCTCCCCTTTCTAGCCCACTAGACCGGGGTGGTCAATAGTTATTAATGGGGGCACTCCAAGATTTGGGTAAGTGGCCACGGGCTGAACTCTTCCACGGAGGGGGTGCAGAGTCTGGGACGGCGGCTGGGTGCAGAAGGGAGCTCAGGGTACGGGACCGGGGTGCAGCAGAGGCTGTGGGGTCTGAGAGGGAGGTTGCATGAAGGAGGGGTTATCAATGGGGCAGGGGATTTGGGGGCAGGCTCCGGGAGGGGATATGGTTGCAGGAGAGGAGTCTGGCCTGGGGGGAGCTATACGAGGGGTTGCAGGGACTGGGTGGGAGTTGTGACCTGGAAAAGGGCGAGAAGGGGCTGCAGGGGATTTGGGGGGTGGCCCGGGGGCAGGTAGTAGAGGGGAGAGAGGGGGTGCTGTGCCAGAAGCAGGCTCTGGTTGGAAGGTGCTTAGCTAGGCAGCTCCCAGCCGGCAGCCCTGCAGGAACCTGAGCCAGGCGCCACGCCTGTGAGCTGGGCTGGCTGCTCCAGCAAGGAGAGGGCGGGAGGATTCCCATGGTGCCCCTGCCACCAGCAACATTTCTCAACTCCTATTGGCTGGAAACTGGCCAACGGGAGCAGAGGGGTTGTTTTTAGGGGGCAAAGCTTGGCACGAAGCTTCCGCCTCCCGCTCCAGAGCAATTAGCAGCCGGGCATTTAAAGAGGCATCCGCTGCTCTGTAGAAAGGGGCTCTGTGAGGCAGCCCTGGCCAGATCCAGGGGCTTGGAGGGCAGGATCCGGCCTGCTGGCTGCAGCTTGCCCTGCACTACTCCCAAAGCAGGGACAGAACCCAGGAGTGCAGGCTCCCCGCCCTTTCAGCTCCAGCTCATTGACCCAATTGCACTCAGAGCAGGGAGCGAGGTGGGAGTCCAGCAGGGGGCGCTGTGCTGCAGGGAGCAAGGCAGGGTCCCAGCAGGGGGCGCTGTGCTGCAGGGAGCGGAGCAGGGTCCCAGCAGGGGGCGCTGTGCTGCAGGGAGCGGGGCAGGGTCCCAGCAGGGGGTGCTGTGCTGCAGGGAGCGGGGTGGGGTCCCAGCAGGGGGCGCTGTGCTGCAGGGAGCAGGGCGGGGGCCCAGCAGGGGGCGCTGTGCTGCAGGGAGCGGGGTGGGGTCCCAGCAGGGGGCGCTGTGCTGCAGGGAGCAAGGCGGGGGCCCAGCAGGGGGCGCTGTGCTGCAGGTGGGGGCCCAGCAGGGAGTGTTGTGAGCAGGGAGCGGGGTGGGCTCTAGTATAAGTTGCTGGAGATCTCTCTTCTCAGATGCAGGGAGAGCCATAGAAGCCTGGAGACTTCTGGGCTGTGTTGGCCTGTGGAACTCCCTGCCGCTAGATTGTCATGACTGAAGACTCTCTCTGTTTCTCTCCCTCTAGGGAGGGTCAAAGACAACAGCAGCTTTGGGTGAGGGGTGCCCCTCATCACACCAGCCATGGCCACAGCCAGGGTTTTCATCCCTCTCCTCCTCCTTGTGCTTGTGCCTGGGGTCTCTCCCTTCTGCCGCACAGGCACGGCTCAGGAGTGCAGGAGGAGCGTGGCCTTTGTGCCTGGGCACAGCCTGGTACGGGAGGGCATCGACGTCACCACGCTGGGCTGGACGGGGAACTACCTGGTGGACACCAGCCTGTGGCGCGGCCCGAACGGCACCTGCACCTTGTGCCAGAACCCGCTGCAGGGGGGGCAGCTGCAGAGGGCGCCGCTGGCCGTGACGGACTGGAAGGTGAATATCTTGTGCAACCGGGAGCTCAGCACCTCGGTGCAGGAGTCGGCCGTGGCCGTGGCCCGGGCAATGGCGTCCGATGTGAACAACGACTGGAAGGTGGAACTGGAGCTACCGGGGGAGTCCATGGGCCGGGCCCTGGAGGGGACCCGATCCGAGCTCTCCGGCTTCGCCTACGAGAAGGAGCAGCAGGACAAGTTCATGTTTGTGCTCCACGAGCTGCCCTGTGGGTATTACAGGTGAGAGTCCCCTGAATGTCCCCCCGGCCCTATAGTGCAGCGCCCCCTGCTGAGCCTCCGCCCCGCTTCCTGCAGCACAGCGCCCCCTGCTGTGCCTCCGCCCTGCTCCCTGCAGCACAGCGCCCCCTGCTGGGCCCCCGCCCACTCACTGCAGCCCAGTGCCCCCTGCTGGGCCCCCACCCCGCTCCCTGCAGCGCAGCGCCCCCTGCTGGGCTCCGCCCCACTCCCTGCAGCGCAGCGCCTCCTGCCGGGCCCCCGCCCCGCTCCCTGTAGCACAGCGCCCCCTTCTGGGCCCCCATCTTGTTCCTACAGGACAGCAGCCCATGGTGATTCCCTGCCCTGCTCCCTGTAACATAGGGTATCCTCTTGAGTCCCCAATTCCCTGCAGAATTGCACCTCCTGTTGGGCCACTGCCCTGCTCTTTGGGGCAATGGCACAGCACTGCCTGGGAGGGGCCCTGCCTCCTAATCAGAGAATCAGAGAACACTAGGACTGGGAGGGACCTCGAGAGGCATCGAGTCCAGTCCCCTGCCCTCACGGCAGGACCCAGTACTGCCTAGACCATCCCTGAGAGACATTTATCTAACCTGCTCTTAAATATCTCCAGAGATGGGGATTCCACAACCTCCCTGGGCAATTTATTCCAGTGTTTGACCACCCTGACAGGTAGGAACTTTTTCCTAATGTCCAACCTAAACGGCCTTTGCTGCAGTTTAAGCCCATTGCTTCTTGTTCTATCCTCAGAGGCCAAGATGAACAAGTTTTCTCCCCCCTCCTTATGACACCCTTTTAGATACCTGAAAACGGCTCTCGTGTCCCCCCTCAATCTTCTCTTTTCTAAACTAAACAAACCCAATTTTTAGCCTTCCCTCATAGCTCATGTTCTCTAGACCTTTCATCATTCTTGTTGCTCTTCTCTGGGCCTTCTCCAATTTCTCCACGTCTTTCTTGAAATGCGGTGCCCAGAACTGGACACAATACTCCAGCTGAGGCCTAACCAGCGCAGAGTAGAGCGGAAGAATGACTCCTCGTGTCTTGCTCACAAAACACCTGTTAATGCATCCCAGAATCATGTTTGCTATTTTGCAACAGCATCACTCTGTTGGCTTCTATTTAGCTTGGGGTCCATTGTAACCCCTAGATCCCTTTCTGCCGTACTGCTTCCCAGACAGTCACTTCCCATTCTGTATGTGTGAAACTGATTGTTCCTTCCTAAGCGGAGCACTTTGCATTTGTCTTTATTAAACTTCATCCTGTTTACCTCAGACCATTTCTCCAATTTGTCCAGATCATTTTGAATTATGACCCTATCCTCCAGAGCAGTCGCAACCCCTCCCAGCTTGGTATCATCTGCAAACTTAATAAGCGCACTTTCTATACCAATATCTAAATCACTGATGAAGATATTGAACAGAGCTGGTCCCAGAACAGACCCCTGCGGAACCCCACTTGTTATACCTTTCCAGCAGGATTGTGAACCATTAATAACTACTTTCTGAGTACGGTTATCCAGCCAGTTATCCACCCACTTTATAGTAGCCCCATCTTAGTTATATTTGACTAGTTTATTGATAAGAATATTATGTGAGACCGTATCAAACGCCTTACTAAAGTCTAGGTATACCACATCCACCGCTTCCCCCTTAGCCACAAGACTCGGTATCCTATCAAAGAAAGCTATCAGATTGGTTTGACATGATTTGTTCTTTACAGATCCATGCTGGCTGTTCTCTATCACCTTGCCACTTTCCAAGTGTTTACAGATGGTTTCCTTAATTACTTGCTCCATTATCTTCCTTGGCACAGAAGTTAAACTAACTGGTCTGTAGTTTCCTGGGTTGTTCTTATTTCCCTTTTATAGATGGGCACTAGATTTACCCTTTTCCAGTCCTCTGGAATCTCTCCTGTCTCCCATGATTTTCCAAAGATGATAGCTAGAGGCTCAGATACCTCCTCTATCAGCTCCTTGAGTATTCTAGGATGCATTTCATCAGGCCCTGGTGACTTGCAGGCATCTAACTTTTCTAAGTGATTTTTAACTTGTTTTTTTAATTTTATCTTCTAAACCTCCCCCCTTCCCGCCAGCATTCACTATGTCAGGCATTCCTTCAGAAAGCTTGGTGAAGACCAAAACAAAGAAGTCATTGAGCATCTCTGCCATTTCCAAGTTTCCTGTTACTGTTTCTCCCTCCTCTAATGAGCCCCGTTCATGGTGGCCACAAAGCAGGCACTGTGGAGATGGGGCCAGTTTGTACTGGGGAAGGTGGTGGGGTTTCTGGTTAGCTCCTAACTCCTCTCTCTTTTTCCCCTCTGGCAGGATGAGGGTACCCCCAAACCCTCCTCTGACACCCTTATTCGCCCAAGCCCTGAGTGACCTTCTACCCACCTACAACCCATCCACATACCGACCCTTCCTGGCCACGTACGGCACCCACTATGTGAGCCAGGCAGTGCTGGGCGGGCGTGTGCGGCAGCTGACGGCCATCCCGACCTGCCGGGCAGTGCTGGACGGGCTGACAGACGCTGAAATCAAGGAGCGCCTGAGCTCTCAGTTCCTGCAAGACCTGGGTTTGAGTCAGCTCCCCTCCGGCTCCCACGCCCAGGAGCCGAGCAGCCAGAGCAGCTGGAGCTCCCAGGCGGCCTACACGGATCACCGCAACGAGGTGACGGGGGGCCACGGCCATGCCAACCTACTCTATGCCACCAAGCAAGACCCCGGGGCCCTCTCGGCCTGGCTGGAGAGCCTCAAAACCAGCCCCAGCCTGATCTCCTTCTCCCTGGCGCCCATCCACACCCTGGTGAGGCCGGGAGACCCCCGGCGGGAGGCGCTGAGGCAGGCAGTGAAGGAGTACGTGGCTGAGCGGGGGCAGAGGAGGTGCCCTCGACGGTGCCCACAAGGCGGCTACGCCGACCCCTTGGAGCCCTGCAAATGCCGTTGCTCCGGAAACCCCTTCACCAACTCCATGTGCTGCTCCCTGCAGCGGGGCCTGGCCCGGCTGAAGGTCCATATGATGTGGGGCAAAGACCTGTGGGGGGACCCCTTGTCTCCCAGCGACCCCTACGTCAAGGTCATCTTCCAAGGGCAGAAGCTGCAGACGCGCTACATTAAGGACAACAACAACCCCCAGTGGTTTGAAGACCTGGACTTCGGGGTGGTGACGCTGCCGGTGAAGCCCGAACTGGAAGTGGAGGTGCGGGACAGCGACTCGTGGCCATGGGTGGACAGCCACCTGGGAACCTGCCACGCCCACCTCAAGGCCAGCAGGAACGTGACTCAGAGCTGCGTCGTCTCGCCCGGCCTCGTGACGTATTCCTACTCCCTGGAGTGCGGGCCCAACCTGGGCGGGGACACCTGCCAGGAGTACGTGCCCGTGAGGGGCTAAGGGGGCACCTGCCAGGAGTCCTGATGTCCAGCCCCTGCTCTCACCACTAGCCCCCACTTCCTTTCCTGAGCTCACATAGCTAATGTTTTAGAAAATTAAGCAGCGCTGCCTTTCAACCCCACGCCAAGGCCAGGCCGGAGGGAGAGCAGGGATGTGCTTACACACGTTCCCTTGTTGCATTTCACTGCAGTTGTACATTTGGTGCAGTGAAATGAAGTTGCACATTTAAACTAATAAACGTGTGTGTATTTGCATTGTTGTTCGCATGGTGTTCCTCACACGCACCAGGCCCCTGGGGGTTCTGTGGGCTGGGCTGGGCGCCGTCCCACATGGCAGCCTGTCCCGGCGCAGGACAGGGAATGGCGGGAGCGGGTGTAAAATGGGCGGGACGGGACCTTTCCGAATTCCGGGGTGTTTTCTTCATGGTGCGGGAATGGGGGTCGGGGCATCTCGTGTTCTAGCGACGGGCGTCTGCATTGGCACCGGTTCAGCCCCTGCACAAACAACCCAAAGCCGAGACCCCCAGTGAAACAAGCCCCAAAACAGCCCCCTGGCCCCAGAGAATAAAAGCGACTTTTGACTAAAGCAGGCCCAGTTCTGCCGGGCCCAAGCTGGCGCCCCCTGGTGCCCCTGATACCAAACTGTTTAGGACAGTCAAGACAGAAGCAGACTGTGAGGGACTCCAAGAAGATCTCACCAAACTCAGTGATTGGGCAACAAAATGGCAAATGAAATGTAATGTGGATAAGTGTAAAGTAATGCACATCGGGAAAAATAACCCCAACTATACGTACAGTATGATGGGGGCTAATTTGGCTACGACAAATCAGGAAAGAGATCTTGGAGTTATCGTGGACAGTTCTCTGAAAACTTCCACACAGTGTGCAGCGGCGGTCAAAAAGGCAAATAGGATGCTAGGAATTATTAAGAAAGGGATAGAAAATAAGACCCAGAATATCTTACTGCCCCTGTATAAAACTATGGGACGCCCACATCTTGAATACTGTGTACAAATGTGGTCTCCTCACCTCAAAAAAGATGTTTTGGCCTTGGAAAGGGTTCAGAAAAGGGCAACTAAAATGATTAGGGGTTTGGAACGGGTCCCATGTGAGGAGAGGCTAAAGAGACTGGGACTTTTCAGTTTGGAAAAGAGGAGACTGAGGGGGGATATGACCGAGGTCTATAAAATCTTGAGTGGTGTGGAGACGGTGAACAAAAAAAGTTATTTATTAGTTCCCATAATACAAGAACTAGAGGACACCACATGAAATTAATGGGGAGCAGGTTTAAAACTAATAAAAGAAAGTTCTTCTTCACACAGTGTGTAGTCAACCTGTGGAACTCCTTGCCAGAGGAGGCTGTGAAGGCTAGGACTAGAACAGAGTTTAAAGAGAGGCTTTTATGGATGTTAGGTCTATTAAAGGCTATTAGCCAGGGGATAGAAATGGTGTCCCTGGCCCGTTTGTCTGGAGAGGGATGGCAGGAGTCAAATCGCTTGATCATTGTCTTTGGTCCACCCCCTGTGGGCACCTGGTGCTGGCCACTGTGGGCAGACAGGCTACTGGGCTAGATGGACCTTCGGTCTGACCCAGTACGGCCGTTCTTATGTTCTCCCCTGGGAACACCCTCCCCTGCCCCCTGGGGCCCTGCTGGCTGCTGCTCTGGCGCCCCCTGGTGCCTCCCCTGGGAACACCCTCTCCTGCTCCCCTGGGGCTCTGCTGGCTGCTGCTCTGGCGCCCCCTGGTGCCTCCCCTGGGAACACCCTCCCCTGCCCCCTGGGGCCATGCTGGCTGCTGCTCTGGCGCCCCCTGGTGCTTCCCCTGGGAACACCCTCCCCTGCCCCCTGGGGCCCTGCTGGCTGCTGCTCTGGCGCCCCCTGGTGCCTCCCCTGGGAACATCCTCCCCTGCCCTCCTGGGGCCCTGCTGGCTGCTGCTCTGGCGCCCCCTGGTGCCTCCCCTGGGAACACCCTCCCCTGCCCCCTGGGGACCTGCTGGCTGCTGCTCTGGCGCCCCCTGGTGCTTCCCCTGGGAACACTCTCCCCTGCCATCTCTGTACCCCCAGAGCCCTCTGGCATTCCTTCCTCCCCCTATGTCAGGGCTCTGTGCCCCCCCCCACTCCTTTCCCCCATATCAGGGGCTCTGTGTGTCCCCCATTCCCCCATGCCAGGGCTCTGGGAGCCCCTCATTGCCCCCCTTTCCCTGTCACAGAGCTCAGAGGTTATGAACATCAGAGCGGCCAGACGGGGCCAGACGAAAGGTCCATGTAACCCGGTGTCCTGCCTGCTGGCGGGTGCCCCACAGGGAGGGCCGTACGGAGGCCTGGAGAGCTGGTTTCTCTGTTGCACTCAAAGCGGGCGAGGCCGTAGCTAGAGAGCCGGCCCAGCCCTGGGAGGGGCACGTTGGGAGGACGTGGACACATGGCGAGAGTCCAGAGGAGAGTGATAAAGCGAAAAGTGGTCAGGACACGTGGCCTGTGAGCAAAGCGGCAAGCTGGGGGCACGGTCTGTCCTGAGAGAGTTGGGGGGCTTGGGGCCGGGCTTTACTCGGGTTGCCAGATGGTTTAATCAAAAATACCAACCTCCCCCCCTTCCAAAAAAAACCACCGGGGGAAAAACTCTGTTCAGAAAAAAAAGGGGAGACCAACGTTCTTGAACATAATAAAATGGACCCCAGACTTAGTAAGCAAAATAAAATCAAATAAAATAATTTTAAAAAACCCAGCATGGCCCCTTTAAGAAACGCCCTTGAGGCTCTTTGGCTTTAACAAGCTGGTGGCGGCTGGTGGCCATATTGTTTTCTGGCTCCAGGCCAGACAGTTGTCCTGCAGAACCGGGTAACCTGGTTGCTGAGTGTCTGTAAGGTTTCCAGGGGTCCGGTTTTTATGCAGAGAGGCTGATATTTTTACCTCCTGCAGGGAAAAAATCAGAAAATGTCGGACATTTCAGGTGAATTTCTGAATTTTTTTACCGGACAGAATGTGAAAATAGCAGATGTTCTGGGTCAATACCGGACACCTGGCAGCCCAGGGCTTTCCACGTGTTCAGGACTGTGGCCATGTAGGGCCCTGTCTTCTCCCCACACGCCCACCAGGGTGGGAGAAGGATTCATGAACCTGTCCCATATGCAGCTCTGCCCTGATCTCTCCCCTCGAGACAGAAATACGGTTGCCAGGTGTCCGGTATGTGGGAATTTTTGCCTCCTGTCTGGTAAAATAATTCAGAAAATACCAGACACCTACAATGCTGTCCGGCTGAATACGGAGGCAGCCTGGCATCCCTAGTGCCCACCGGGTTCATCAGGGAAGCTGTCCGGCCCCACGCAGGGAGGAAAGATGGCGGGTGGCCACCAGCAGCTTGTCAGGGCTAAAAGACTCACCACGTGGTTCTTAAAAGGGCCCCGGTGCTGGGGTTGTTTTTTGCGTAACAATTCCCGGGGGCCTTTTTTTGCTCAACACATTTTTCTTAGAGTGGGTTTTTTTGTTTTTGGTATTTTTTCAGAAACCATCTGGCAACTTTCGATGGAAACAGAGTCTGAAGCAGGGAGCTCAGCGCTCGCTCCACCGGCCCCATCACCTCTGGGGTGACAAGCTCCCCCCCAACTCCTGCGCCGTGTCCGCAGAGCACGCCGGAGGATCCAACATTACCTGAATGGCGGCCGTCCCCTGCAGCACAGGCCGGGATGGGGAAGGCAATCCGCAGCCCCGGCCCTGCCCAACCCAGCCTGAGCTTTGCTGGCCACTTGGAGGGCTGGGGTTGCCATGCTGTAGCCCCAGCCCCAGCCCAGCTGGGTGGCTGTGAAAGTCAGGCTGCCACACGGTACCCCCAGCCTTCCCCAGGGCCCGGCCACTGGGGCGTCTCTATTCTCCCTTCCCCATGTCATGGGCCACCCCAGCCCTGCAGACAGACAACCGGCGGTGAGGAACGAGGCTGGGTGGGCGGGAGGATCCGCTGTTGGCAGCCAACCGGCGATTGCAGGGGGAGTCCTCACCGGCCGCCTACAGGTGCTGCAGCCAGCGCGCTCCCTCCATCCGGCCTGGGGCTACCAGGGACACAGGCAGCTTCTGGGCTGGCCGCAGGGGCTGGGGCCGACAGCCTGGGATCTGTCCTTTCCCGGCCCTGCGAGAGCTCGGCCCCCACTTCTGTGACCACCCGAGCAGCAACCGCGCTGCCCCAGCGCCGGCCCGCAGTGCGTCAGGCCTGGGCTCAGCAGGGGAAGGCCGGTGACCTTTGGGCTCTGTGTGCCCCCCCTGCCCCAGCACCCCGCCCTGCAGCTGGGTGGTTTCTGGGAAATGCCGAGGCTGGAGCCAGCGTCCCTGGAAGATTTTTACTTTCAGCTTCCAATTGGCTCTTCAGTTTTGTTTACACTGTAGGAACCAACCCCCCCAATCACAGTCCCGGGGCAGTGGGGGTGGGGATCCCTCCTGGGACAGTGGGGGTAGGGACCCCACCCACCAGGCACGTGTCCTGCCCAGCTCAGGGGGGAGAAACCGCTGAGCCCAAAACTCAGCTAAATCCAGGGGACAAGAAATGATCAGAGAGGAGGAGGCCCTACCCAGGGACCCCGAGGGGAAGAGCCTTTTTGGGGGTGTCAGTCGGTTGGTGGGGGCTGTGATCAGGGCTGCAGGAGCATGGCAGTGAGGCTGGCAGGGGAGCAGGGGAACCGAGCAGCGCAGCCGGCCGGGAGCAATGTTCCCTCGAATGTTTTCCAACTATCGGCGGGTTGTTCCACTTTTGTGCGGAATAAAATGTTTACGTGCACCAATGCCTCTGCAAAGTGCACCACCCGTAGAACACAAACTGCGCTGGGGACACTCTTAGTGAGGTGGGCAGCACTGGCATCTCCCTGAGGGGCCGCACAAGCGCTTAGTTCCCAGGGGACGCTGGCCGGGAGGGGGAGCAGGCAGCAGGGCAGCCTCGGGGTTGGAGCTGCCAGAGCCAGCGCTGCCCGGAGCTCACGGTGCCCTGGGCACACGCCGCCAGGGACTGCAGCAGCCACCACTGCTGCTGAGAGGTTTGGCAGGCGGGGAGGCCGGAGAGCAGTGAGGGGAAGGGGAGACCCCCCTCCACTGCCTGCCCAGAGCCTGGAGGGGGCCCCACGCACCCCTCCCGCAGGGCACCAGCCAGCCTGGGACTGCGGAGCTCTGGGCCGGCTGGGGTGGGCGGGGGGCTCCTCCGGCCCTGGGTGCGGTGGGGAGGGGACTGGGCCCCGCAGCCCTGGCACCAGAGGGGAAGGACTCAGGCTCTGCCAGCCCTGACAGGATGCAGAGGGGGGTCTGCCCAGGCACTGGGGGGGCCGGGGGCTCACCGGGGGTGGGGGGAGGGGCGGCTGGTCAGGGTTTCCTTTGCCCAGGCTGGAGACGGGGGGGGGGGGGGGGGGGGCTGAGGGGAGGGTCAGTGTGTGGGCCAGGCACCACGGGGTGGGCGGAGAGAGGGGGAGGCCCGAGGGGAGGGGGCGGAGCATCCCTGGGAACACCAGCCCCCAGCGCCTGGGGATGTATTTATAGGGCACCCGGCAAACCCGGCGGCAGGGAGTCTGGGCGCTGGATCCCTCCGGCCTGGGCACAGAACAGGTACGTGCCGGACACGGGAAAACGCAGGGGATGGATCCGGGGCAAACCCGGAGCTCTAAGGTGGGGGGAGCCCACATCTTGTGTCTGCCTAAGTCAGGGTGACCTGCACTGGGGGCACCAGAGGAGGTGCCCAGGCAGGGGGGCAGAGAAGGGAACTTCCCACCCAATAGAGAAACTGCAGCAGTCACCTCTCTGACCCCCAATTATCCCCGATCTCCTCCTTCACCCCCTTTCTACTCCACCTGCCCCCCCACATCTCCCACCACTCCCCATTGCCCCAGCGCCCCTGCCCCAGGAATCGTTCCTGCCTGGCCCCAAATCCCAGCATTCACGGAGGGGGGGCGAGAGAGGGACTCAGAGCCACTCACATCCTGGAGCAGACACAGGTCGGGGGCTCAGGGCCGCGTATCTCAGGGGCAGAGGGAGGGGTCCCTCTGCTCTGCTCCTGGTCTCCTTCCCCATGTCCTGGCTCTCCCCACGCCCCGACGGGCAGAGCAGGGTGCAGGCAGCACACATGCCCTGTGGCGACCCTGCGCCCGCACACACTGGCTCCCCAACAGGTTTTTGGCTTTCAAGGGCTCCGTCTAGACTGGCATGATTTTCCAGAAATACTTTCCGTTAAAAGCATTTTCGGAACAGAGCGTCTAGATTGGCAGGATGCTTTTCCGGAAAAGCACATTTTGCAGAAAAGCGTCCGTGGCCAATCTAGACACGCTTTTCCGCAAAAAAGTCCTGATCGCCATTTTCGCCATCGGGGCTTTTTTTGTGGAAAACGAACCTGAGCTGTCTACACTGGCCCTTGTGCGCAAAAGCTTTGCCCAAACGGAAGCAGAATAGTATTTCTGCAAGAAGCCCTGATTTCAGACACTAGGAAGTCAGTGTTTTTGTGGAAATTCAAGCGGCCAGTGTAGACAGCTGGCAAGTTTTCCCGGAAAAGCAGCTTATTTTCTGGAAAAACTGGCCAGTCTAGACACAGCCCAGGAGGCCTGGCTCCCGGCTCCAGTGAGAAAGCAGGTGAGAGTCACCCTGACGTTGCCTAGTGGGGCCAAAGTGCAAGGGACGGTTGTTGAGACGTGTCGGGATTCTCATGTGAACACACAAAACCCATCCGCAACCCCTGGGCTCCGTGGGGTACAAGTGGGCTCCGTGGGTGCCTAGGGAAAGCTTGTGCGTTGCTGCGTCTGTCTGTCCTGCTCCCCTGCCTGTGGGCTGTGTGCGGAGGGGAGGCGTGTCGGCTCCGTGCTGGGATCGCAGGGGTTTGCTTCTGGGAGACACAACAGGCGTCCCCACCGAGGGTGGCAGGGCCGATGGGCCGGCGAGTCGAGGCTCTGGGCGGGCCGTGGACGTTCGGGGGGGCCCATCCCCAGCTGAGGAGTTTTGCTGTGACTCTGCAGAAGAGCGTCTGAGCCACGGCTGCCGGGCGGAGTCACGCCTGGACAAGCGACTTGCTCCTGTGACAAACAACACAAGAGCCACGGGATTCCCCCCACGTGGGCAAGGGGAGAAAACGGCCCCTGGAGATTCCTCCATTTGGGCTTCGCTCCGGCTCCTCCCTGCAAGAGCATCTCTGCTAGGAACTGAGCCGGGCAGGACTGACGGCCCCTCCCAGCACAGGGCGTGTCCCGGAGACTTGTGATAGCAGAATATCCCATCCCGGCGACACACCTGCGCCAGGAACCTTGCATGGGTGCACGCTGTGGGCTGCCATGGCTGTACATCGCGGCAGTGCGACACTTTCTGTCTGTGATCGGTTCCTTCCCGAACCATTCCCAATATTCTCTGAGCGTTTCCGACAGACACTGCAGAGGTTTTCAGGGAGCTCTCCGCAGCGACTCCCAGATCTCTCTGGAGTGGGACCAGCCGCGCCCCCCCCAATGTGGGGTCACACGTGGGATTGTCTTGCCCTGTGCGTTCCTTTGCGTTTCCGCTCCCTGGATTCCCTCTGCCCCCGGCGCCCAGGCACCCAGTGCTGGGAGGCCCCTTTGCAGCGCTGGGCAGGCAGCTCTGCCCTGCAGCAAGACGGGGAATTTTGTATTGAGGGCAAATGTTCCACCTCTGCGTTTGTGCCTTTCCCAGGGTCGTTAAGGAAAAAGCTGAACCGCATGGTCCCCATCCAGCCCCCTGCGCCCCCACGACTCCCCCTCCCCTCACCGTTTGCTCCTGCCCTTTGCTTCTGTCTGGTAGGAGGAGGACTGAGGACACAGGACACTCCCGTGGGCGCTCTGCTCTCTCGCTCTCCCTGCGGCAGGGCACGGGGCTGCGCGTGTCTGGGACAGGTCACCCCACTGCACTGGCTCCCAGACGTCTGTACGTGCGGCCCCTGAATGAGACCCCCCCCCCCGGACATCACACACACTTTAAGAGCGGTATCAGTGGTGACGGCAAAGCAGGCTCCGGGCTGCAGCCTGGCAGCTCACAGTCCCCAGGTAATAACCTACCATCCCCCTGGCAGCTCCCAACCCCCCCCCCCCCCGAGAGCCCTGCCCTTGTCCTGCAGCTCACGGGGGGGATTGAGATCCGACACAAGGAGGGGAGATTCACCTGGGGGCGGGGGGAGGGGCGGGGGGTAGGACTGTGCACAGCAGCTTGGCCATTGGATGGAATGAGAACGACTCACCAGTGTGTGTTTTACGTCCCCTCCCACACACAGCAAAACCAACCGCCCCCTAGTGCACAGAACCAGAACTGTCAGGTTATGTGTGTCATAGCCCCTGCACTGCTCTCACCCAGCAGCAATTCTCTGTTAGATTCAGAGGGGTGGGCCGGCTCTAACATAGCTTGTTGGAATCTTTCCTCTCACATGCAGGGAGACTTGTAGAAGCTTGGATGTTTCTGGGATGCTGGTAGCGTGTGTGGTGCCTGCGGAACTCCCTGCCACTGGATTCCCATTAATGAAGGCTCTCTCTGGTTCTCTCCCACTAAGGAGGCTCAGACACAGAAAGCCGCTCCCTGGTGAAGGCGCCCTGGTACCAGCCATGCTGAGATGCAGCATCTTCATCCCGCTTCTCCTCCTCTTTCTCCCTGGAGTCTCCCCCTACTGCTACACCGCCACGGCTGAGAAGTGCAGTGAGTCGATGCCTTTGATGCCTTGGCACAGCCTGGTGGGGAAGGGCATCGACATCACCACGCTGGGCTGGACGGACGCCTCCCTGTTTGACACCAGCCTGTGGCAGAACCATGATGGCACCTGCACCCTGTGCCAGAGCCCGCAACAGGAGAGGAAGGTGCCGCTGGCCGTGGTGGACTGGAAGGAAACCGTTTCCTGCCAACAGGAGGTGAGAAGCTCGGTGGAGGAGTCGGCTGTGGCCGTGGCCCAGGCCGTGGCATCGGCTGTGACCAGCGACTGGAAGAAGGAGCTGGATCTGACGGGGGAGTCAAAAGACCTGGCCCTGGGGGGGGCGCGATCCCCGCTCGCCAGCTTCGCCTACGAGAAGGAGCAGCAGGACAAGTACATGTTTGTGCTCAATGAGGTGTCCTGTGTGTATTACAGGTGAGAATCCCCCGGTAGGTCCCTCGGCCCCGCCTCCTGCAGCGCAGCGCCCCCTGCTGGGCCCCCGCCCCGCCCCCTGCAGCACAGCGCCCCCTGCTGGGCCCCCGCCCCGCCCCCTGCAGCACAGCGCCCCCTGCTGGGCCCCCGCCCCGCCCCCTGCAGCACAGCGCCCCCTGCTGGGCCCCTGCCCTGCTCCCTGCAGCACAGCGCCCCCTGCTGGGCCCCCGCCCCGCCCCCTGCAGCACAGCGCCCCCTGCTGGGCCCCCGCCCCGCTCCCTGCAGCACAGCGCCCCCTGCTGGGCCCCCGCCCCGCTCCCTGCAGCACAGCGCCCCCTGCTGGGCCCCCGCCCCGCCCCCTGCAGCACAGCGCCCCCTGCTGGGCCCCCGCCCTGCTCCCTGCAGCACAGCGCCCCCTGCTGGGCCCCCGTCCTGCTCCCTGCAGCACAGCGCCCCCTGCTGGGCCCCCACCCTGCTCCCTGCAGCACAGCGCCCCCTGCTGGGCCCTCGTCCCGCTCCCTGCTCACAATACTCCCTGATGGGCCCCCGCCCCGCCCCATGCAGCACAGCACCCCCTGCTGGGACCCTGCCCCGCTCCCTGCAGCACAGCGCCCCCTGCTGGGCCCCCCCCCCCGCTCCCTGCAGCACAGCGCCCCCTGCTGGCCCCCCCCCGCTTCCTGCAGCACAGTGCCCCCTGCTGGGCCCCCGCCCCACTCCCTGCAGCACAGCGCCCCCTGCTGGGCCCTGCCCTGCTCCCTTCAGGGGCCTTTCCCCAGTGCCTGCAGCACAACCTGTGCCCTGCTCTCTGAAGCACAGCGCCCCCTGCTGTAAAGCCACAGAGTTGGCACTGAGGCAGTGAGGCCAGTGTTGTTGGGGAAAGGAGCAGGGGCCTGTAGGTGGCTCATTACTCCCCTTTCTTTCCTTTCTGGGCAGATTGCGACTCACAAAGCAGCCCTGGCTGATGCAACAATTCTCCCATGCCCAACGCCACCTTCCGCCCAGCTATGAACCTGACATATACCAGCCCTTCCTGGCCACATATGGCACCCACTATCTGAGCCAGGCAGCGCTGGGCGGGCGCGTGCGGCAGCTGACGGCCATCCCGACCTGCCGGGCGGCGCTGGACGGGCTGACAGACGCTGAAATCAGAGAGAAGCTGGGCTTTGAGTTCTTGGAAGACCTGGGATTGAACCAGTTCCTATCTGGCTCCCACGATGACGAGCCGAGCAGCCAGGGCAGGCTGAGCTCCCCGGTGCCCTACATGGAGAAGCGCATCGAGGTGACGGGGGGGGACAGCCGCACCCAGGAACTCTTCTCCACCACCCAGAACACCACGACATTCACAGGCTGGCTGGAGAGCCTCCACGCCAGCCCCAGCCTGGTCTCCTTCTCCCTGGAGCCCATCCACACGCTGGTTAAGCAGGGAGACCCCCGGCGGGAGGCGCTGAAGCAGGCGGTGAAGGAGTACGTGGCTGAGCGGGGGCAAAGGCAGAACTGCACTGGGAGCTGCCCAGAGGGCGGCTATGTTGACTCCTTGGATCCCTGCAAATGTCACTGCTCCAGCAACCCCGTCACCGACTCCATGTGCTGCTCCCTCCGGCGGGGCCTGGTCCGGCTCAGTGTCCACGTGCAGTGGGCTAAAGGCCTATATGGGGACGTCTCATCTGGCACCGACGGCTACGTCAAGGTCTTCTTCCAAGGCCAGGAGCTGCGGACTTTCTACATTGAAGGAAACGACAACCCCAAGTGGTTTCACAAGCTGAACTTCGGGCTGGTGACGCTGTCGGTGCAGCCCAAACTGAGAGTGGAGGTGTGGGACAGTGACCCACATTATGACGACCTGCTGGGTGCCTGCGACATCGAACTCGAGTCCGGCAAGGACGTCACGCTCATCTGCAACCTGAACCACGGCTTCTTGAGGTTTTCCTACCTGCTGGAGTGCGGGCCCAACCTGGGCGGGAACAGCTGCCAGGAGTACGTGCCGGTGAGGGGCTGAGGGAGAGAACCCAGGAGTCCTCGCCCACAGCCAGCTCCCCTCCATCTCTGTAGCCCCCAGCCCCTTGCCTGAGCTGGAGTTCCCAAGGCTCTCAAGGAAATACAGCCCCCTCCTTTCCCAGCAACCCCCCATCTCCGAGGGCGCAGGGCCGTGCGTATTCCCATTCCGTCACTCTTTGCAGTAGCTCTGGTTTTGCTGCACCGTGCAGTTCCACCTCAGCGCCATCGCGCTAATAAACGTGGGACCGGCTTGATTTCTAGTTCCTTTCATTTTAGAACAGGCACCCTCAGCCCAGCCGCTCCCTGGGGGCTCTGTGGGCTGGGCTGGGCGCCGTCCCGCATGGCAGCCTGTCCCGGGGCAGGACAGGGAATGGCGGGAGCGGGTGTCGAATGGACGGGACGGGACCTTTCCGAATTCCGGGGTGTTCTCTCCATGGGGCGGGAGTGGAGGGCGAGGTGTCTCACATTCTAGGGTTGCCAGATTAATAAAAATTACCGAACCCCCCCCCCAAAAAGCCCCACCAGTGAAAATCTGTTTGGGGGGTGGGAAGAGATCACAGTTGTTGAGAAAAAGAAATTTAAAAAACTAGCAAACCAGCATGGCCGCATTAAGAGGCTTTTGGGAACTAGGAGGCTGCCATTCGCTGGCAGCCAGATTGTGTCTCCATGCTCCGGGTCAGACAGCTCCGCTGCAGAACCAGGGAAGTGGGGAAGGATGGGGGGCTTGGGACCTGTTTCTGAGTGTGTCCAGGGGTCCAGTATTGACCTGGACAGTCTGGGATTCTCACCCCCGGCTGGGAAAGAAACAAAAAATTCCAAACATTTCAGATGTCCAGTATTTTCTGATTTTTTTTACTGGACAGGAGGAAAAAATACCAGACTGTCTGGGTCAATACCGGGCACCTGGCAGCCCCGGGCTTTACACGTGTTCAGGACTGTGGCCCTGCAGGGCCCTGTCTTCTCCCCACACGCCCACCAGGGTGGGAGAAGGATTCATGAACCCGCCCCACGTGCAGCTCTGCCCTGATCTCTCCCCTCGAGATGGAAATAGGGTCGCCAGGTGTTCAGTATGTGGGAATTTTTGCCTCCTTATGGTAAAAAAATTCAGAAAATACCGGACACCTACAATGCTGTCCGGCTGAATACGGAGGCAGCCTGGCATCCCTAGTGCCCACATGGGCCCCATGCAGGAAGGCAAGAAGGCTGGCAGCCATTGGCAGCCTGATAGGGCCCAAAAGACTCACCACGGGGTTTTTAAAGGGGCCACGGTGGTGGGTTGGTTTTGTATGTTTTTTGCTTAACAATTCTTGGGGGCCCCCTTTTTATTTTCTGCCTGGCAAACTTTTTCCCAGCGTGGGGCTTTTTTTTTCGGTATTTTTTCTGAAACCACCTGGCAACCCTAGACGGACATCCAGTCTGAAGCAGGGAGCTCAGAGCTCACCCCACCGGCCCCTCCTCCCCACCCCTGCGCCGTGTCCGCAGAGCACGCCGGAGGATCCAACATCACCTGAATGGCGGCCGTCCCCTGCAGCACAGGTCTGGGTGAAGGCAATCGCCAGCCCCGGTCCTGAAGCCAAGCCCTGCCAAATCCAGCCTGAGCCTTCCTGGGTGTCAGGGCTGGCTTGAGCCATTCCTGCGTCCTGAGCACCTGGCATATGCCGCATGCATGGCTCCGCCCCTGGGCACACAGTGCAGGAGTGGCCCACCCCCCGGCACGCTGTGCACCATCCAGCTGCAATCAGAGCCGGATTAAGGGGGGGGGGCTAGCAGCGCGCCAGCCTATGGGGGGCACCTGATGGCAGTTGTAAGGGGCACCTTGCGCCCAGGGCTGGGGGCCACGTGACACCCCTTAGAGCTGCCATTAGGCACCCCCCATAGGACAGCGCCCTGGGCAGCTGCCCGACTAGCCCTCTCCTTAACCTGGCCCTGCATGCTGTAGCCCCGGCCCCAGCCCTGCCGGGTGGCTGTGATAGTCAGGCTGCCACACGGTACCCCAGCCTTCCCCAGCGCCCGGCCACCGGGGCGTGTCTGTTCTCCCTTCCCCATGTCATGGGCCACCCCAGCCCTGCAGACAGACAACCGGCGGTGAGGAACGAGGCCGGGTGGGCGGGAGGATCCGCTGTTGGCAGCCAACCGGCGATTGCAGGGGGAGTCCTCACCAGCCGCCTACAGGTGCTGCAGCCAGCGCGCTCCCTCCATCCGGCCTGGGGCTACCAGGGACACAGGCAGCTTCTGGGCTGGCCGCAGGGGCTGGGGCCGACAGCCTGGGATCTGTCCTTTCCCGGCCCTGCGAGAGCTCGGCCCCCACTTCTGTGACCACCCGAGCAGCAACCGCGCTGCCCCAGCGCCGGCCCGCAGTGCGTCAGGCCTGGGCTCAGCAGGGGAAGGCCGGTGACCTTTGGGCTCTGTGTGCCCCCCTGCCCCAGCACCCCGCCCTGCAGCTGGGCGGTTTCTGGGAAATGCCAGGGCTGGAGCCAGCGTCCCTGCAAGATTTTCACTGTCAGCTTCCAATTGGCTCTTCAGTTTTGTTTACGCTGTAGGAACCAAACCCACCAATCACAGTCCCAGGGCAGTGGGGGTGGGGATCCCTCCTGGGACAGTGGGGGTAGAGACCCCACTCACTAGGGACGTGTCCTGTTCAGCTCAGGGGGGAGACACCTCTGAGCCCAAAACTCAGCTAAATCCAAGGGACAAGAAATGATCAGACAGGAGGAGGGTTCAGGGCCCCACCCAGGGACCCCGAGGGGAAGAGCCTTAAGATTTTTGGGGGTGTCAGTCAGTTGGTGGGGGCTCTGATTATGGCTGTAGGTGCCAGAGCAGGGTAGGGAAGCTGGCAGGGGAGCAGAGGAACTGAGCAGCACGGCCGGCCACAATATTCCCTCTAATGTTTTTCACCTATTAGCAGTTTTTTTCCACTTATGTGCGGAATATTTTTTTCTGTGTGTCAATGCCTCTGCAAGGTGCACCACCCGTAGAACAAAAACGCTGTTAGTGAGGTGGGCAGCACGGGCATCTCCCCGCAGGGGCCGCACAAGCGCTTGGTTCCCAGGGGACGCTGGCCGGGAGGGGGAGCAGGCAGCAGGGCAGCCTCGGGGTTGGGGCTGCCAGAGCCAGCGCGGCCCGGAGCTCACGGTGCCCTGGGCACACGCCGCCAGGGACTGTAGCAGCCACTGCTGCTGCTGAGACGTTTGGCAGGCGGGGAGGCCGGAGAGCAGAGAGGGGATGGGGGGAGGCTTTGGGGGGGGGGGTGGAGTGGAGGGTGGGAAGTGGCAGCAGGAAGATAGGAATGGGGGGGGCTCAGGAGGCAGCAGATGCTCTGAGGTCACCCTCCAGGCACGGCTCAGTGTGACACCCCCCCTCCACCGCCTTTGCAGAGCCTTGAAGGGCGCCCCACGCACCCCCCCCAGGGCACCAGCCAGCCTGGGACTGCGGAGCTCTGAGCCGGCTGGGGTGGGCGGGGGGCCCCTCCGGCCCTGGGTGCGGTGGGGAGGGGACTGGGCCCCGCAGCCCTGGCACCAGAGGGGAAGGACTCAGGCTCTGCCAGCCCTGACAGGTGCAGAGGGGGGTCTGCCCAGGCTCTGGGGGGGCCGGGGGCTCACCGGGGGCGGGGGGAGGGGCGGCCGGTCAGGGTTTCCTTTGCCCAGGCTGGAGGGAGGAAAGCGGGGGGGGGGGGGGGGGGCTGAGGGGAGGGTCAGTGTCTGGGCCAGGCACCACGGGGTGGGCGGAGAGAGGGGGGGCCCGAGGGGAGGGGGCGGAGCATCCCTGGGAACACCAGCCCCCAGCGCCTGGGGCTGTATTTAGAGGGCACCCGGCAAACCCGGCGGCAGGGAGTCTGGGCGCTGGATCCCTCCGGCCTGGGCACAGAACAGGTACGTGCCGGACACGGGGAAACGCAGGGGACGGATCCGGGGCAAACCCGGAGCTCTGGGGAGAGGGAGCCACGGCCTGGGCCCTGCCCAAAGCGGGTGACTGGGATTGGGGGGGGCAGGGGAGGTGCCCGGCAGGGGGCAGAGGAGGGAACTTCCCCCCCAACAGAGACACTGCAGAGCTGACTCCACCGCCCTGGTGTCTCCCCAGCACTGACCCCTCTGACCCCTGAACCCCCGATCTCCTCCTTCACCCCCTTTCTACTCCACCTGCCCCCCCACATCTCCCACCACTCCCCATTGCCCCAGCGCCCCTGCCCCAGGAATCGTTCCTTCCTGGCCCCACATCCCCATGGGGGCAGGGAGCAGGTGGATCCCCCCCAGTTCTATGTGTGCACACCTAGGGGAGAGGGCCTCATTCCGCCCCCCCCCATGACCCTGGCACACGCACACACAGAGGGCCTGTGGGAGAAGGACTCCGTTAAACCTTGGCCCCCTCTGAGAGAGGGACTCAGAGCCACCCCCATCCTGGAGCAGACACAGGTCAGGGGCTCAGGGCCGCGTATCTCAGGGGCCGAGGGAGGGGTCCCTCTGCTCTGCCCCTGGTCTCCTTCCCCGTGTCCTGTCTCTCCCCACATCCCGACCGGCAGAGCAGGGTGCAGGCAACACACATCCATGGGGCGACCCCGCGCCCGCACACACTGGCTCCCCAGCAAGTTTTTGGCTTTCAGTAGAACCCAGGAGGCCTGGCTCCCGGCCCCTGTGACCATGTGGGTGAGAGTCACCCTGACGTTGTCCAGTGGGGCCACAGTGCAAGGGACGGGTGTTGGGATTCTCATGTGAACACACAAAACCCAGCCACAACCACGGCCGGCTGCCTGCAGCGACTCTGGCGCACACTGGGCTCCGTGGGGTACAAGTGGGCTCCGTGGGGTACAAGTGGGCTCCGTGGGTGTCTAGGGAAAGCTTGTGCGTTGCTGCGTCTGTCTGTCCTGCTCCCCTGCCTGTGGGCTGTGTGCGGAGGGGAGGCGTGTCGGCTCCGTGCTGGGATCGCAGGGGTTTGCTTCTGGGAGACACAACAGGCGTCCCCACCGAGCACGGGAGGGCCAATAGTCCCAACACAGGATGTAGTCCAGAGACTTCTGTGATAGCAAAATATCCCATCCCGGCGACACGCCTGAGCCAAGAACTTTGCATGGGTGGAGGGATGGTTGCTTGCTTGCTTGCTTGCTTTCTCTTTCGATGTTAGATTCTAAAGGATTGGCCCAACTTGCTCTTTTATATAAGACCTAAGCTGGAAATTGAGCAGGGAATGTAAGTGGTCACATTCTAACTCCCTAGAAGAGCAGACAGGAACCGCTCAGTTACATTGTCACTGACACTAGAGATGTGATCACAAAGTGCACAGTCAATGTCTTTTAGTAGGTCTCTAAGGGCACGTCTACACTGCAGGGTGAAAGCCAAATTAAGCTTCGCAACTTCAGCTATGTCAGTTGCGTAGCTGACGTGAAAATAGCTGAATTCGGCTTTAGGCGCTGGCTACACAGCAGGAAGTCAAAGGAAGAACACACATCCTCCGACTTCTCGTGAAAGGAGGGTTGCAGGAGTCGGAGTAAGAAGTCCCCCAGCTCGACATATTTCGAAATAACGGCTGGTGGTGTAGATGCACGCT
Organism: Pelodiscus sinensis; assembly: GCF_049634645.1. NCBI lineage: Eukaryota > Metazoa > Chordata > Testudines > Trionychidae > Pelodiscus > Pelodiscus sinensis. The sequence continues at coordinate 133,705,626 of NC_134714.1, read as the reverse complement.
GTGTTGTTTCAGAATCTAGGTTTTCCTGTGAAACATTGTGAGTGTGTCTCACACTCTCCCTTTCTATATCACTAGACTCCATTCTGCTCCCAGAGGCGGGGCAAGAACCCAGGAGTTCAAGCTCCCAGCCCCGCTCTCTGCTCTAACCACTAGACCCCACTTCCCTCCCAGAACCAGGGAACCAACCCAGGAGTCCAGGCTTCCAGCCCCACCCTGCCTGTGCTCTGATCCCTCAACATCACTCCCCTGTCAGAACCTGGAAGAGAACCCGGGACTCCTGCATCCTACTGTCCCCTCTCTACCCAGCCGTGTCCCACTTCAGAGTTACAATGGGACCACCATGGTCAGGGTCTGTCCCTTCCCCTCAGCCAGCTCCTCCTCACTGGCGGACTAAAGACTAACACATTTCCAAGGGGATTAGGGCACATGATTTCGTGAGCTACAACTCACGTCCTCAGCTGCTGAAGAGACAACGATAGACAGGAAAAAAAGGACACACACCAGAGCTAACCGAACCGGCCTGGCGGTGGCTCATCTCCAGCAGGGGGAGAAGGGGCGAGGACAAAGACGTGAGCGGGAAATTCCCTAGTGGACTGGGAGAACGGCTCCCTGGGCGTGTTTAGACCTTGGCTCGGGGAGTCCAATTTGCACCCGAATCCCAGCTCAGCAGTCTCTCTCCGGTCTGTGTTTGGACGTTTCTGTCTCAGGCTGGCAGCTTGCAAGCCTGAAACTGTACCGGGGGCTTTTGTATGTTGCTGCTCCTAATGCCTGATCCGTGTCCACAGATCCTTGTTCGCAGAGGGAGTCTGGTTTGGCCGATGCACTGGGCAGGGGGCGTTGCTGGCACCCGATGGCCTATGTCACCTTAAGGATGGGCCCCTCCAAGCATTTCTGGTGCCATTCTCCCTACCTTTCCCAAATCCAAGGTCGCTTTTTGAGATGGGGCCGCCAGGCCGGCCTGTGGAGTTCACGCTGTGGGCTGCCATGGCTGTACATCGCGGCAGTGCGATACTTTCTGTCTGTGATCGGTTCCTTCCCGAACCATTCCCAATATTCTGTGAGCTTTTCCGACAGACACTGCAGACGGAGCAGATAGTTTCAGGGAGCTATTCGCAGTGACTCCAAAATATCTTTCATGAGTGGGAACAGCCACTCCACCCCCCCGATTTGGTGTCTATACTTGGGATTCAATTTTGCCCTGTGCATTACTCTGCATTTCTGCTCACTGGATTCCCTCTGCCTCTGTATCGCCCAGGCACCCAGTGCTGGGACATCCCGTTGGAACGCTTGACACGCAGCTTTGGACTGCACTATTTTGAGTAATTTTGTATCATCTGCCAGTGTTGCCGCCTCTCTGTTTGCTCCTTTTCCCAGGATCATTCACGAATACACTGTACAGCCTGGGCCCACAGCCCCTGTGTCGGAAGAGGCGTCATTCCTCGCAGAACGAGGTTTACCGACGCTGAGAGGAGCTGCCTGTTATTTTGATATTAATTCGAAATAACGCTATTGCTGTGTAGACGTTCCATTGGTTGGAGTGAGAGCTACTCACCTGTGTGTGTTTCATCCTCGTCTATTCACAAGACCAACCGCCCCCAGTGGACAGAATCAGAACTGCCAGCTTGTGTGTGTCATAGCCCCTGCACTGCTCACCTCCTGCAGCAACTCTCTGTTAGGGTATGTCTATGGGTATGTCTACACTAGCCCCCTAGTTCGAACTAGGGAGGCTAATGGAGGCATTCGAACTTGCAAATCAAGCCCGGGATTTAAACATCCTGCCCTTGATTTGCATGTTCCCGGCCGGTCGCCATTTTTGAAATTTACAAGCCCAGACTAACTGCCGGTGTCTACATGGAGCAGGGAAATGGGCGTTAAAAATAAACCCCCGAAATCGAACTCTCTCTTAAACCTCCTTGCAGGAGGAATAACAGGTAGTTAGATTTAGGGCTTTATTTTGGACACTCCTTTCCCTGCTGCGTGTAGACGCAGGCAGTTAGTCTGGGCTTGTAAATTTCAAAAATGGCAACCGGCCGGGAACATGCAAATCAAGTGCGGGATGTTTAAATCCCGGGCTTGATTTGCAAGTTCGAATGCCTCCATTAGCCTCCCTAGTTCGAACTAGGGGGCTAGTGTAGACAGACCCATAGATTCAGAGGGGTGGGCCGGCTCTAACATCGGTTGTTGGAATCTTTCCTCTCACATGCAGGGAGAGTTGTAGCAGCCTGGATGTTTCTGGGATGCTGGTAGCGTGTGTGGTGCCTGCGGAACTGCCTGCCACTGGATTCCCATTAATGAAGGCTCTCTCTGTTTCTCTCCCATTACAAGGCTCAGACACTGAAAGCCGCTCCCTGGTGAGGGCGCCCTGGTACCAGCCATGCCGAGATGCAGCATCTTCATCCCGCTCCTCCTCTTTCTCCCTGGAGTCTCCCCCTACTGCTACACCGCCACGGCTGAGAAGTGCAGAGAGACGACGCCCTCAATGCCTTGGCACAGCCTGGTGGGGAAGGGCATCGACATCACCACGCTGGGCTGGACGGAGGCCTCCCTGCTGGACACCAGCCTGTGGCACGGCCCTGATGGCACCTGCACCCTGTGCCAGAGCCCGCGGCAGGACAGGAAGGTGCCGCTGGTCGTGGTGAACTGGAAGGAAACCGTTGCCTGCCAACAGGAGGTGAGAAGCTCGGTGGAGCAGTCGGCTGTGGCCGTGGCCCAGGCCGTGGCATCGGCTGTGACCAGCGACTGGAAGAAGGAGCTGGGTCTGACGGAGGAGACAAAAGACCTGGCCCTGGGGGGGGCACGATCCCCGCTCGCCAGCTTCGCCTACGAGAAGGAGCAGCAGGACAAGTACATGTTTGTGCTCAATGAGGTGTCCTGTGTGTTTTACAGGTGAGAATCCCCTGATAGGTCCCTGCTCCGCCCCCTGCAGCACAGCGCCCCCTGCTGGGCCCCGCCCTGCTCCCTGCAGCACAGCGCCCCCTGCTGGGCCCCCGCCCCGCCCCCTGCAGCACAGCGCCCCCTGCTGGGCCCCGCCCTGCTCCCTGCAGCACAGCGCCCCCTGCTGGGCCCCCGTCCCGCTCCCTGCAGCACAGCGCCCCCTGCTGGGCCCTGCCCCGCTCCCTGCAGCACAGCGCGCCCTGCTGGGCCCCCGTCCCGCTCCCTGCAGCACAGCGCCCCCTGCTGGGCCCCCGCCCCGCCCCCTGCAGCACAGCGCCCCCTGCTGGGCCCCCCCCACTCCCTGCAGCACAGCGCCCCCTGTTGGGCCCCCACCCTGCTCTCTGCAACAAAGCACCCCCTCCTGGGCCCCCGCCCCGCTCCCTGCAGCACAGCGCCCCCTGCTGGGCCCCACCCCGCCCCTGCAGCACAGCGCCCCCTGCTGGGCCCCGCCCTACTCCCTGCAGCACAGCGCCCCCTGCTGGACCCCTGCCCTACTCTTTAAAGAACAGCTCCCTGTACAGCTGCATGGGGACAATGAGGCAGTACTGACTGGGAGGGGACCCTGCCTTCATCTGAGTCCCCCCCCCAGGGAAGCCACACAGCGGGCAATGAGCCAGTTTGTGCTGGGCGAGGTGCCAGAGGTCTCTTGTTGGCTCCTAACTCCTCTCTCGTTCCTCTGGGCAGATTTAGACTCGCACATGACCCCCAGCTGACGTCGCAATTCTCCCAGGCCCTGCACCACCTTCCGCCCACCTACAGACCTGACACGTACCGGCCCTTCCTGGCCAGGTACGGCACCCACTATGCATGGCTGCCTGCGCTGGGCGGGCGTGTGCGGCAGCTGACGGCCATCCCGACCTGCCGGGCAGCGCTGGACGGGCTGACAGCCACTGAAATCAGGGAGCATCTGGACTCTGAATTCCTGCAAGGCCTGGGCTTGCATGCCCACATGTCAACCAGCCAGGGCAGGCTGAGATCCCAGGCTCCCTACCTGGAGAAGCGCATCGAGGTGACGGGGGGTGACAGCCGCACCAACGCACAATTCTCCGAAAAGCAAGACCCCACGACATTCTCAGCCTGGAAGGAGAATCTCAACGCCAGCCCCGGCCTGGTCTCCTACTCCCTGGAGCCCATCCACGCCCTGGTGGGGCCGGGAGACCCCCGGCGGGAGGCGCTGAGGCAGGCAGTGAAGGAGTACGTGGCTGAGCGGGGGCTGAGGAGGAGGTGCCCGCAGCACTGCCCAGAAGGCGGCTCCGTCGACTCCTGCAAATGCCACTGCTCCAGCAGCTCCCTCACCGACTCCACGTGCTGCCCCCTCCGGCGGGGCCTGGCCCGGCTCAGTGTCCACGTGCTGTGGGGCAGGGACCTGTGGGGGGACCACTTAACTGCCACCGATGCCTACGTCAAGGTCTTCTTCCGAGGCCGGGAGCTGCAGACGGGCCACATTGACAACGACAACAACCCGGAGTGGAACAAAAACCTGGACTTCGGGGTGGTGACGCTCCCAGTGGGGCCTGAACTGAAGGTGGAGGTGTGGGACAGCGACTCAGCACCATGGCAGGACCACCTGCTGGGACATTGCACATCCTACCTCAAGGTCACCAAGACGCTCACACTCACCTGTAACCTTGACTATGGCCATGTGGTGTTTTCCTACTCGCTGGAGTGCGGGCCCCACCTGGGAGGGGACAGCTGCCAGGAGTACGTGCCTGTGAGGGGCTGAGGGAGAGAACCCAAGAGTCCTGGCCCCCAACCAGCCTGTCCTGGTGGAGGACCTGCCGTGGCGCCCCCTGGTGCCTCCTCCCGGGAACACCCTCCCCTTGCCTCCTGGGGCCTGCTGGCTGCTGCTCTGGCGCCCCCTGGTGCCTCCCCTGGGAACGCCCTCCCCTGCCCCCTGGGGCCCTGCTGGCTGCTGCTCTGGCGCCCCCTGGTGCCTCCCCTGGGAACACCCTCCCCTTGCCTCCTGGGGCCCTGCTGGCTGCTGCTCTGGCGCCCCCCGGTGCCTCCTCCTGGGAATGCCCTCCCCTTGCCTCCTGGGGCCCTGCTGGCTGCTGCTCTGGCGCCCCCTGGTGCCTCTCCTGGGAACGCCCTCCCCTGCCCCCTGGGGCCCTGCTGGCTGCTGCTCTGGCGCCCCCTGGTGCCTCCCCTGGGAACACCCTCCCCTTGCCTCCTGGGGCCCTGCTGGCTGCTGCTCTGGCGCCCCCTGGTGCCTCCCCTGGGAACGCCCTCCCCTGCCCCCTGGGGCCCTGCTGGCTGCTGCTCTGGCGCCCCCTGGTGCCTCCCCTGGGAACACCCTCCCCTTGCCTCCTGGGGCCCTGCTGGCTGCTGCTCTAGCGCCCCCCCGGTGCCTCCTCCTGGGAATGCCCTCCCCTTGCCTCCTGGGGCCCTGCTGGCTGCTGCTCTAGCGCCCCCCGGTGCCTCCTCCTGGGAATGCCCTCCCCTTGCCTCCTGGGGCCCTGCTGGCTGCTGCTCTGGCGCCCCCCGGTGCCTCCTCCTGGGAATGCCCTCCCCTTGCCTCCTGAGGCCCTGCTGGCTGCTGCTCTAGCGCCCCCTGGTGCCTCCTCCTGGGAACGCCCTCCCCTGCCCCGTGGGGCTCTGCTGGCTGCTGCTCTAGGACCCCCCCACTTTCCTGAGCAGACTCTATGCTTGTAAAGCATGAACCGAGGGATCGCACCCTGGGGCTGTGTGGGCTGAGCGCTCTGTACCCCCACCAGCGCCCTGTGTGCCCCCTCCCTGCAGCCCCTTCCCCCTCCTCATCATGCCAGGGGCTCTGTGCACCCCCCACTTCCTTCCCCCATGCTAGGGGCTCTGTGTGTCCCCCATGTCCCTATGCCTGGGCTCTGGGAGCCCTTCGTTGCCCCCTATTTCCTGACTTTCCTTCCTACCGCATTGCTCGGTGGTTACAAGTATCAGAGCGGCCAGATTGGGCCAGACCAAAGTCCATGCACCCAGTGTCCTGCCTGCCGATGGGTGCCCCAGGGCATGAGCGGAACAGGGAATCAGCCAGTGATCCCTCCCCACTCCCAGCTCCTGGCAAACAGGCAGGGGACACCGTCCCGCCCAGCCTGGCTCACACCCACTGCTGGACCGTTGTTCTTTGAGCCCTGTTACAATCGGCATCCCCGGCCCGGAGCTAACCCTGGGTTGAGGGCATGGACATTTGCATGCCTTAGGGACACTGGGCAGGAGTGGCTGGGCCCTTCTGCAATGCTGCCAGGGGTTAACCTGCCCCCCTCCCTGGATCAGGGAGCAGACTGGTTCCAGGGGGTAGGAAATGGGGCCTCTCCCCTCTTGGGGGCACCAGCTACTGTCTTAAACCAGCAACCACGTGCCATTCCCCACCCCAGGGCTGTGAGATGCAGCTGCTTCTGGGGTGGAGCAGAGGGACCTGTCAGCCTGTGGGCATTTCCTACCCATTTCAAAGCCAGAAGCAGCAAGGGGCGTTCCTTGGGGCCCGGCTCTTCGTGGCCACGGGAGTCACGTGCTGACGGGAAGAACCAGGGGAGAGGCAGCGCCGGGCCGGGGCCAGAAGCCCCCGTAGCAGAGCGCCCTGCACAGCTCCCAGCCCGGCCGGGGACAGCGTGAGAGGCGAGAGGCAGGGAGCTGAGCCCGGTGCTGAGGGACACGACCGTCTGATTCACACTGGTACCCAAACTGAAACTCACAGGCTGGGGGAGGGGCGCCAGGTCTGAGTGTGGGCGGGGCTCAGGCTGTCAGGGGGTGCTGGCTCTGGGGTGGGGCAGAGGGTGGGGCGCAGAGCTGTGAGGGGCGCTCCGGGGCCAGGCTGCTCTGGCCATGACGGGGGGACACGGTCCGGGTCCAGGCGCACTGCCTGAGGCAGGGCGACGTCTCCCTTGTGTCGTGAGGGTTGAGCCGGGCCGAGCTCCGGGAGATGCTGCCCGTCCCGTCTCCCAGGAGACACCACCCGGGGAACATGCTCCCAAGGTTAGAAAAGGCGCGGCAGGGACACGCCGCAGCCACTGGAGACACGCAGCCCGGCCCTGCCCCGAGCAGCCGCAGCGAGACCGAGCCAAGAGTCTCCGCGCCGGGCCGGTTGGTTTGGTCAGACACGTTCCTGGCAGCACCATCAGCACAAGCTGGAATTGCCGATTAACCTTCGGTTCCTGCAAGCGCCCCCTAGAGGAGCCTCCTGTGAAGCTGCCGTGGGGCACTATGTGGGGAGAAATTGGGAGGGATCTACCCTGGCTCCTCCCCAGCACACGATGATCCCTAGATGCCCAATACCCTCAATGAGGCACGAATTCCCCCACCCAAATGAGAGGCATCAGAAAGGGTTGCAGGAACACAGGAAGTGACACCAAATAAGACAGGAAGTGGGAATGGACTCCCCTGGCATGGAGAGAAAAAATGGCAAGAGGTGCACAGGAAGTGGCACCAAGTGAGACAGGAAGTGGGCACAGCTAGTAGGGCACCGATGCTGTCAGAGAGCCGATTCGTCCGAGACAGGAAGGTGATGCCAGAGGGGAGGGGCAGCAGACGAAAAAGACGTTGACATCGCCATAACAGGAAGGAGAAGCTGAGAGTGAAAGGCGGGGCTCACAGGAAGCTGATTTTTCCAAAACAGGAAGTAGCTATTGCAGGAAGGGTGGCAAGGCAGGAAGTGGATCCCAGTGGGAAGAGGCAGGACCATGGAAGTGCTGGAAACAGGAAGTTGTGCGGGGGCAGGAAAGCGATGCAGAAGTGGCGTTTGGCGCCAGCTGGAGGATCTTGCCGTGCCTGGTTTCGAACTTGTTCAGTGCCTGCTTGGTCTTATGTGTCCTGCATTATCTGTGGAAGAAGGGACGGGGGTCAACACCCCAGCCTGGCCTGCCCTTGCCCCCCGTATCAGCTCTCCCTGGCACTCACGATCGAGACGGACACCTCCGTTAACCCGCTTTCCAGCAACTGCTCCAGCTCCTCGTCCGACACCACTTCGCCGCCAACAGCTGAGAGAGCAAGGGAGTGGGTCAGCCCCCTTCTCTACCCACTAGGCCCTACTGCCCTACCACAGCCGAGGGTGGAACCCAGCATGCAGCACTGTTTCCTAGTGGCCTTGGCGACAGCAAGAAACGCGGCCTGACTGGTATTTGGGTATAAAAACAAAGCACTAAATATCCTGCGGTACAAGAGGTTTGATTCCCCTGTGATTGGCGCACGTGTCTTGCTGTGTGCACAGATTGCTCCCAGCTGCCCCTCCCCAGAGCTGGCTGCATCTCAGGGCTCCATGGCACTCCTGGGTCGTTCAGCACGGAAGTGACCTGAATGGGTCTCCTGTTAGTCCTGCTGTAGTGCAGTGTCCACCAGCAGGGGGCAGCGCGTCTCCATGTATCCCCACCCCCCAGCTGCGCCTTTCACATCAGTTCCTTCCAGATGTGCCCACGTCTGACTTAGTGCTCTCTGGGCCGGAGGGTGTGTACCTATCTCCTCCCAAAGCCAGGCAGGGAACCAAGAGGCCAGGCCCCCTTGATCTGACCACTAGCCCTCACTCTCCTCCCAGAGCTGGGGCGAGAGCTCGGGTGAGCCAGGCCTGGGGTGCTCAGATTCCTGGCTAGCACAGGGCCAAAAAAAACCCCCCCACCAAAAATGCAGTCTGAGAAGGACTGAGTATAGGGAAGAACCTGGGGTGGGGGTGCATCTCTAGCTTGGGGGGTGGGCTCTGCAATGGGGCAGGGCATTGCGGTGCGGCAGGAGGCTCGGGGTGTGGGCTCTGGGTGGGGGTTTGGGGGCAGCAGGGGGGTCGGGGCTGGGTTGGAGGGTGGGGTGCAGGTGGGAGTGAGAGCTCTGGGTGGGGGTTTGGGGGCAGGAGGGGGCTCGGGGCTGGGTCAGAGGGTGGGGTGCAGGTGGGAGTGAGAGCTCTGGGTGGGGGGTTGGGGGCAGGAGGGGGCTCGGGGCTGGGTCGGAGGGTGGGGTGCAGGTGGGAGTGAGAGCTCTGGGTGGGGGGTTGGGGGCAGGAGGGGGCTCGGGGCTGGGTCGGAGGGTGGGGTGCAGGTGGGAGTGAGAGCTCTGGGTGGGGGTTTGGGGGCAGGAGGGGGCTCGGGGCTGGGTCAGAGGGTGGGGTGCAGGTGGGAGTGAGAGCTCTGGGTGGAGGTTTGGGGGCAGGAGGGGGCTCAGGGCTGGGTCGGAGGGTGGGGTGCAGGTGGGAGTGAGAGCTCTGGGTGGGGGTTTGGGGGCAGGAGGGGGCTCGGGGCTGGGTCGGAGGGTAGGGGTGCAGGTGGGAGTGAGAGCTCTGGGTGGGGGTTTGGGGGCAGGAGGGGGCTCAGGGCTGGGTCGGAGGGTGGGGTGCAGGTGGGAGTGAGAGCTCTGGGTGGGGGTTTGGGGGCAGGAGGGGGCTCGGGGCTGGGTCGGAGGGTAATGGTGCAGGTGCTAGGTGGGGTGCAGGGGGTAGGGGATTGAGGTACGGGATGGGGTGGGCGCTTGCTTTGGGCGGTTCCTGGTTGGCAGTGCACTGGGGCGCAGTGAGGCGTACGTGCCTACAGGAGGCGTTGCCTCCACGGCTCTCATTGGTCCCAGTAACTGACCAATGGGAGCTGCAGAGCCGGAGATTCCCAGACACCCCTTCCCTGGGGGCATGTGGGCCAGCCGGTGCTCGCGGCTCCAGCCCTGGCGGACCGGTATCACCGAGGCCCGGGCTGTAGCCCCCGATGTCCCTACGTTAGCCCATGGCTGGGGGCTACCCTGGCACACCCATTGAATGTGGCTCAGAGCGCCGTGCGGCGGGGGAAAGGCTGATATTCTGGAGTGTCGCAGGGGGCTTTGACCAGAGATGCTGCAGCGTCTGCTCCATTAACCTTTGGACCCTCTGGCTGTGTCCACACAACGGACACAGCACTTGTCTTCCCCCGGGGTAGAAGCAGGACCGGCCTTCCCATGCGGTGAACTGAGCCAGCCGCCTCCGGTGCCAGACTGTGGGGGATGCCCCAAGGCCCCAGAGAATTGAGATCTTTCCAAGTTTGGGCCCAAGTGACGAGGTCTGGGGGCGACATGACGTTGTGGGCCGGCCTGGGTAGGAGTTTTACGCTCACGAGTTTTTCTGATCGCAGTGGGGCTGGTCCCACCTCTCACCCCTGCTCCTAGATTGAGGAGGCTGGAGATGGCTCTTACCAGGGGGTCTGCCTCCTACTCCAGCCCTGTTTTGGGCATGTGTGTTTGCAAGCCCGTAGGACCGGCCGGGGTTCCCTGTCCCAAACAGCCGCTCCAACAGGGCCAGAGCCAATGGCTCACCATAGCTCCTGTCTTGTGAAACCCAGCCGTTTCTCAATGCTCCCCGGGGCTTTTCTGAGCGCACGCCCATTCGCCGGACCCCCTCAACTTGCAAAGGGCGCGGCCACGCCTCCGAGCAGCAGTCGAGGGTCGTGATGCAACGTCAGCTCCCTCGGCTGCGGAGCCGAGGTGGAAACAGCCGAATTGGGCGCTGGCTACACAGGCGGTGGAAGGAAGAGCGCGGCTCCTCCGGCCTCCCTTCCTCCTCGGGAAATGAGGTTCCAGGAGTGGGGGTAGGAAGACCTCCAGTTCGACCTGATTCTGCAATAACAGCGGGCTGTGTCGCGGCGCTCTTTGGCATTTCAGAATTGCGCCAGTCACTCCAAAAGAACACTGCTGTGTAGACGTACCTCTAATGTTGCCCTGGCCCCCTGCGCCTCCTGCCCACTGCAAAACAAGTGATCGCGGCCGGTGGGAGGCGTGGGGCGGGGCAGGGAGGGGGCTGGTCAGCAGGGCCCACAGGCGGGCAGGGACACTGGGGGGCAAGGGAGGGGCAGATGCTGGGGGCGGTGCTCTGGGTGCGCCTGTATCTAGGGCTGAATTCCTCCAGCCGCTGAGTTTTGAGTTCTCTCCCCTTTCGAGTGTGTTTGTCTTGGTGGGCCTGGGGGAGGCAGGATCAGCTCCACCCTCGGTCCCTTTCCCCGCCAGGGGACGGCAGATTCCGGCTAGAATCCCACCTCAGTCTGTCAGACACAGGGGCGAGGGGGGATCCTTATCAAAACACAAGGAAAAGCCCCCCCCTGCCCCAAACTGGTGCAGAGAAGGGCCGCTGGAGGGGGAAAGCCCCATGTCCCATTCTCTGCTCCTCTGAGCCTGCCCTGTGCCCTAGCACCGGAGTGGAGAGTTGCCCCCCTGGGGGGGTGAAGAAATTCCAGGGGGGGCGCGAGGCGACCCAGCCCCCCCCAATCAAGTTTTGAGGCCCCAGTCAATTTCCTCCTTTTTTTTCTCAACAAGTTTTGCTATTTTGGAGTGTGTGTGTGTGGGGGGGGGTGATGCTAAAAAGTTTGGGAAGCCTCTGAAGGGGAAAATGGGAGGCGATGGGAAAACAGGGTTCCTGGGTTCCATCCTGGGCTCTGGGAAGGGAGTGCGACCTAGGAGCTAGTGTTGGGGGATGGGACTGCTCATCATGCCCTAGGCCTGCCCGCCATGTGCCTCGGTTTCCCCACCCATAAAACAATCCAGCTGAGGGTCATTTCTCTGCACATAGGGCTCGGTCCCGCCCTGCGGTGACTCTGCCCGCAAAGCTGCACTGACCGCCACGCTCTCGCTTCTCACGCTGTCCCTGGGCGGCCGGGAGCTGCGCGCCGCGCTCTGCTGCGGGGGCTTCTGGCCACATCCGGGTGCTGCCTCTGCTCCGGCGCGTACCGGCAGCAGCGCCTCACTCATGTGGCCACACAGAATCAGGCCCCAGAACCCACATCACCCTGCATCAGCAGCCCAGCCCCAGCCCCACAAGTAGCTGGGGGCTTTGATGTGGCCTGTGAGGTCCCCTTTGAAATAGGTGGGAAACAACCACACTCTGATAGGTCCCCTCGGCTCCACCCCAGATGCAGCTGCAGCTCACACACCCCCGTGACAGGAAGAAAGACAGGAGAAGGGGGAGGCACACAGAGCCCCTAGCCTGGGGGAGCCCCTGGCATGGGGGAAGGGGAAATGGGGGCATGCAGAGGTCATGGCATGGGGGAAGAAGGTGGGACTGCAGGGAGGGGGCACACAGGGTGCTGGTGGGGGTACAGCGAGCTCAGCCCACACAGCCCCAGGGTATGATCCCCCCGGTTAACGTTTTACAAGCACAAAGTCTGGTTGGGGAAATCACAGGCACCAGGGGGCGCCAGAGCAGCAGTGGGGCTGGGGAGGGCAGGGGCAGGCGTTTCCGAGGGCAAGCTCCAGGGGGTGCCACATGCAGGCGGGGGTCTCCTTTTTGTTTCTGAGAGGGGCAGGGTGTGGGGTTTGGGGGCTGGTGTTATTTGGAGGTGGCTTCAGCACCGAGCGGGGGGTGGCCTGGCAATCAGGGAGGAAGGGGGGAGGCTCGGCGGGGTCTGGGTGACTGGTGCCTGCCTCCGACCTGCGCGCCTGTTTCAGATCCCGGCTCTGGGAGGGGAGTGGGGGCTAGTGGTTAGAGCAGAAGGGGCTGGGAGCCAGGACTGCTGGGCTCTCTCTCCAGCTCTGGCCGGGGAATAGGGCCGGGTGTTTAGAGCAGAGGGGCTGGGAACCTGAGTGGGGGAGGGGGGAGGGTGAGTCTAGGGCTGGGAGAGGCAACCCCAGACCTGCCTCTTCCTCCAGAGACCCTGCCCCCTTCGGGAGCCAACCCCTCCCCACCACAGGGGCAGGAGGGGAAACACAAGGCCTGGTGAAGTGAGAACGGTGAGCCCGTCAGAGGCCGTCAGCTCACCCAGCAGCTGCCCCGGCCCCCCGCAGCGACGCCTGGCTCAGGCAGCGGGTGCCGGGCACGGCCGGGAAGGGCTGATTGCGGCTGAGTGGTGCCTGCTCGGGTCAGGGGCCGGGAGAAGCGGGATATGAGTGGGCGTCTCCCAGGCCTCCTGTCACCTTGTTCTTCCATGGCCCCCAAAACACGCCCCCACCCACCCAGCACTCAGGACGGAGGGCCGTTACCCGGCCCGGGGCGGACGGCCGTTACCCGGCTCAGGACGGACGGCCGTTACCCGGCGCAGGACGGACGGCTGTTACCCGGCCCGGGACGGACGGCTGTTACCCGGCTCGGGACGGACGGCTGTTACCCGGCCCGGGACGGACGGCCGTTACCCGGCTCGGGACGGACGGCCGTTACCCGGCCCGGGACGGACGGCCGTTACCCGGCCCCGGACGGACGGCCGTTACCCGGCCCCGGACGGACGGCCGTTACCCGGCCCAGGACGGACGGCCGTTACCCGGCCCAGGACGGACGGCCGTTACCCGGCCCGGGACGGACGGCTGTTACCCGGCCCGGGACGGACGGCTGTTACCCGGCCCGGGACGGACGGCTGTTACCCGGCCCGGGACGGACGGCTGTTACCCGGCCCGGGACGGACGGCTGTTACCCGGCCCGGGACGGACGGCTGTTACCCGGCTCGGGACGGACGGCTGTTACCCGGCCCGGGACGGACGGCTGTTACCCGGCCCGGGACGGACGGCTGTTACCTGGCTCCGGTGCCTGCCCATGTGCTACCCACAGCCCAACCGTGGTGCCTAACCCATAGGAGGCCTGAGGCCGGAGCCGTAGCAGCCTCCAGGTTAACGCAGCCCTGGCGAGGGGCGGCTGGGAGCCAGGACTCCTGGGGGGGCCGTCCCTACGGAGGCGCAAAACGCCGCCGCGCAGGGCGCCAGATCTCACGGTGCTCGAGGCAGCTGCATGCTCCGGTAGCCAGCCCCACCCCTCGGCTGCCCCCCGCCCTCCTGCGGGTGCTTCCTGCTGCTCCTCCCGGCCCTCAGCTCAGCTCAGCCAGCCTCCCTGCCCTGCCTGCCCCCACACATTCTACCCCACAGCCCTGGAGTGCAGCCCCTGCAGAGGAGCTGTCCCGCTCGCGGGTGGGGGCTGCAGGTCCCTGGCTCCAGGGTTTTATCCAAAGCACAGGGCGTGGTGGGCAGGGGGCAGGGGGCGTTGCCCTAGACCCGGCAGGGGAGTTCCACCCCAGCCTTGGGCAGACACCTGAGTGTGACCCCAAAGGATCTGACCACAGGCTAGGCCCTCACCCATCCCCATTGCCCCTTCCCCCAATCCCTGCCCCACCTCTTCCGGCCCCTGCTCCGCCCCCACCCATCCCCATTGCTCCCTTCCCCCAATCCCTGCCCCACCTCTTCCGGCCCCTGCTCCGCCCTCACCCATCCCCATTGCCCCCTTCCCCCAATCCCTGCCCCACCTCTTCCGGCCCCTGCTCCGCCCCCACCCATCCCCATTGCCCCTTCCCCTAATCCCTGCCCCACCTCTTCCGGCCCCTGCTCCGCCCTCACCCATCCCCATTGCCCCTTCCCCCAATCCCTGCCCCACCTCTTCCGGCCCCTGCTCCGCCCCCACCCATCCCCATTGCTCCCTTCCCCCAATCCCTGCCCCACCTCTTCCGGCCCCTGCTCCGCCCCCACCCATCCCCATTGCCCCCTTCCCCTAATCCCTGCCCCACCTCTTCCGGCCCCTGCTCCGCCCCCACCCATCCCCATTGCTCCCTTCCCCCAATCCCTGCCCCACCTCTTCCGGCCCCTGCTCCGCCCCCACCCATCCCCATTGCCCCTTCCCCCAATCCCTGCCCCACCTCTTCCGGCCCCTGCTCCGCCCCCACCCATCCCCATTGCCCCCTTCCCCTAATCCCTGCCCCACCTCTTCCGGCCCCTGCTCCGCCCCCACCCATCCCCATTGCCCCCTTCCCCTAATCCCTGCCCCACCTCTTCCGGCCCCTGCTCCGCCCTCACCCATCCCCATTGCCCCCTTCCCCAATCCCTGCCCCACCTCTTCCGGCCTCTGCTCCGCCCTCACCCATCCCCATTGCCTCCTTCCCCTAATCCCTGCCCCACCTCTTCCGGCCCCTGCTCCGCCCCCACCCATCCCCATTGCTCCCTTCCCCCAATCCCTGCCCCACCTCTTCCGGCCCCTGCTCCGCCCCCACCCATCCCCATTGCTCCCTTCCCCCAATCCCTGCCCCACCTCTTCCGGCCCCTGCTCCGCCCCCACCCATCCCCATTGCCCCCTTCCCCTAATCCCTGCCCCACCTCTTCCGGCCCCTGCTCCGCCCTCACCCATCCCCATTGCCCCCTTCCCCAATCCCTGCCCCACCTCTTCCGGCCCCTGCTCCGCCCCCACCCATCCCCATTGCCCCCTTCCCCTAATCCCTGCCCCACCTCTTCCGGCCCCTGCTCCGCCCCCACCCATCCCCATTGCTCCCTTCCCCCAATCCCTGCCCCACCTCTTCCGGCCCCTGCTCCGCCCCCACCCATCCCCATTGCTCCCTTCCCCCAATCCCTGCCCCACCTCTTCCGGCCCCTGCTCCGCCCTCACCCATCCCCATTGCCCCCTTCCCCAATCCCTGCCCCACCTCTTCCGGCCCCTGCTCCGCCCCCACCCATCCCCATTGCCCCCTTCCCCAATCCCTGCCCCACCTCTTCCGGCCCCTGCTCCGCCCTCACCCATCCCCATTGCTCCCTTCCCCCAATCCCTGCCCCACCTCTTCCGGCCCCTGCTCCGCCCCCACCCATCCCCATTGCCCCCTTCCCCTAATCCCTGCCCCACCTCTTCCGGCCCCTGCTCCGCCCTCACCCATCCCCATTGCCCCCTTCCCCAATCCCTGCCCCACCTCTTCCGGCCCCTGCTCCGCCCCCACCCATCCCCATTGCTCCCTTCCCCCAATCCCTGCCCCACCTCTTCCGGCCCCTGCTCCGCCCCCACCCATCCCCATTGCCCCCTTCCCCTAATCCCTGCCCCACCTCTTCCGGCCCCTGCTCCGCCCTCACCCATCCCCATTGCCCCCTTCCCCAATCCCTGCCCCACCTCTTCCGGCCCCTGCTCCGCCCTCACCCATCCCCATTGCCCCCTTCCCCAATCCCTGCCCCACCTCTTCCGGCCCCTGCTCCGCCCCCACCCATCCCCATTGCTCCCTTCCCCCAATCCCTGCCCCACCTCTTCCGGCCCCTGCTCCGCCCCCACCCATCCCCATTGCCCCCTTCCCCTAATCCCTGCCCCACCTCTTCCGGCCCCTGCTCCGCCCTCACCCATCCCCATTGCCCCCTTCCCCAATCCCTGCCCCACCTCTTCCGGCCCCTGCTCCGCCCTCACCCATCCCCATTGCTCCCTTCCCCCAATCCCTGCCCCACCTCTTCCGGCCCCTGCTCCGCCCCCACCCATCCCCATTGCCCCCTTCCCCTAATCCCTGCCCCACCTCTTCCGGCCCCTGCTCCGCCCCCACCCATCCCCATTGCCCCCTTCCCCAATCCCTGCCCCACCTCTTCCGGCCCCTGCTCCGCCCCCACCCATCCCCATTGCCCCCTTCCCCCAATCCCTGCCCCACCTCTTCCGGCCCCTGCTCCGCCCCCACCCATCCCCATTGCCCCCTTCCCCTAATCCCTGCCCCACCTCTTCCGGCCCCTGCTCCGCCCTCACCCATCCCCATTGCCCCCTTCCCCAATCCCTGCCCCACCTCTTCCGGCCCCTGCTCCGCCCTCACCCATCCCCATTGCCCCCTTCCCCCAATCCCTGCCCCACCTCTTCCGGCCCCTGCTCCGCCCCCACCCATCCCCATTGCCCCCTTCCCCTAATCCCTGCCCCACCTCTTCCGGCCCCGGCTCCGCCCCCACCCATCCCCATTGCCCCCTTCCCCCAATCCCTGCCCCACCTCTTCCGGCCCCGGCTCCGCCCCCACCCATCCCCATTGCCCCCTTCCCCTAATCCCTGCCCCACCTCTTCCGGCCCCGGCTCCGCCCCCACCCATCCCCATTGCCCCCTTCCCCCAGTCCCTGCCCCACCTCTTCCGGCCCCTGCTCCCCCCCACCCATCCCCATTGCCCCCTTCCCCAATCCCTGCCCCACCTCTTCCGGCCTCTGCTCCGCCCTCACCCATCCCCATTGCCCCCTTCCCCTAATCCCTGCCCCACCTCTTCCGGCCTCTGCTCCGCCCCCACCCATCCCCATTGCCCCCTTCCCCCAATCCCTGCCCCACCTCTTCCGGCCCCGGCTCCGCCCCCACCCAGCCTGCATTGCCCCCTTCCCCAAGCCTCCACCCCACCCCTTTCTGTCCCTGCCCCACCTCTCCCTACCCCTGCCTTTCCCACCCACATTCTCTTCCCTCCCCCAACTCCCCCCCCTTTCTGGTTTCTGCCCCCTGCCCGGGGATGCTGGGAGCCAGTGGGGCAGGCTGAGGCCAAGTCACTTGCTGCTGCCAGTGCCAGGCCCCTGCAAACTCTGGACCCCCCCCCCCCCCAAGTGTACATCCTGGGGCGGTTGCCTTGGGCTGCAGCGTGCACAGGGCGGCCCTGTCTGGCCCCGCTTTGAGCAGCGCCAAACACCACAGAGACCCGGTGCCCATGGCAACGTCATCGGGCCCAGCTGTGGGTGAGGGAGATCAGAAAATGAGTGACACCCGGCAATTCCCACCCCAAGGGGAGGGGCCGGCGGCCATGGGGAGGGGGACTATCTAGAGGAGGGGCTCAGGGCAGGGCGTGGGGCAGGAACCCTGGGAACTGAGACAAGGGGGCAGGGAGAGTGGAGCCCGCCTAAGTGCATTCCAGGATCTGGGGCGGGCGGGCGGGGGGGGGGGAACAGGGCAGAATCCTGCCCTCTGCCCCCACGTCAGTGCCTGGATCCGGGGGGCTGGACCTTGCCCTCCATGTGGGATCTGGGCTCAGGCAGGAAATTTTCCTTGGGGCAGAGTGGGGGTGGGAAGAAACGGGGGAGGGTACTTGGGGCAGGAGGCGGCGATCGGGGGTCAGGAGGCTGGAGGGGGACAGAGGGGGGATGTGCACAGTGAGACACCAGGGTGGCCGAGTCAGCTCTGCAGTTCCTTTATTGGCTGGGAAGCTGCCCCCCTCTGTTGCCTCCTTGGCCCTGGGAGGCGTAGTCCCAGCAGTGGGGCCCGCGGAGGCTGAGGCCACACACCAGGCTGTAGCGGAAGTCCAGCCGGCCGTGGTTCAGGTAGCAGACCCGGCGCTGGTCCTCCCCGGAGCGCAGCGGCTCGTCGCAGCTCCCCAGCAGGTCGTCGTCGTACTTGTGGTCCTCGTCCCAGACCTGGATGCGGAGCTGGCTGGTCTCCACCACCCGCACGGGCCCCAGGTTCAGGTGGACGCCCCAGACGGGGCTGTCGGTGTTCCACACGGTTTCGGTCCGCACCTCCCGGTCCTGGAAGAAGACCTTGACGTAGGCGTCCGTGCGGCTGGTGATGTCCCCCCACAGATGGGTGGCCCGCTCCACCGTCACCGTCAGCTTCCCCTGGCCCCGTTGCTTTGAGCAGCACATGGTGTTGGTGGAGCTGTCCTCGGGGCAGACGCAGGAGCAGGGGTCGTGGGCGCTGCGCTGGGTCCCCGGAGGGCAGCTCTGGGTGCAATTCCTCCACAGGGCCCTCTCGGTGATGTACTCGCTCACCGCCTGCCCCAGAGCCTCCCGCTTGGGGTCGTCCTGGTCTAACAACATGTGGATGGGGTGCAGGGAGTAGGACACCAGGTCGGGGCTTTCTTTGAGGCTCTCCATCCATGACGAGAAGGCCTCTGCGTCCTGCCCCTCGGAGAAGAGCAGGTCGGCGTGGTTCTGGCCCCCCGTCACCTCGGTGTGGCGCTCGCTGTATGTCTCATGGAAGCTGTGCTTGAAGTTCTTCTTCTTCTGCTGCTCCTCGCACTGTTTGAAAGCCGCCTGGGCCTTGCCCTTCCCGCCCCCGATGCTGACAGAGGCCTCCACGCTCAGGCAGTCCTTGATCTCGTCCGCTGTCACCCCGTCCAGGGCCGCCTCGCAGACCCGCACGGCTGTCACGTCCCGGACCCGCCCTCCCAGCCTCAGCTGGGACAGGTAGTGAGTGCCGTAGGTGTCGATCAGCTGATGGTACTCAAGGCGTGAGCCGTGGGTGTAGTCCTCTGGGAGGTTCATCAAGGCCTGGGTGAATTCGCTGGTGAGTGGAGGATTCTGGGTAACGCGGAACCTGGGGGAAAGAAACATCCACCATGTGACGTGCCATACGATATCAGCGTTTTGTAGGGGGAGAGCTCAGTGTTATCCATCCACATACTCTAAGACCTGAAGGGGCCTTTCTGGGACATCTACTCCGACCCCCTGGATAACTCCGGCCTGAGAACAGCCCTGAATAAATTCCTGTTTAAACTAGGGCAGATCTTCTACAAAATAACATCCCATCTCAATTTAAAAACTGGCCATGATGGAGAATCGACTACACCCTACCGGTAGATCATTCCAGCGATCAATCCTGTTACGCTTACAAATTCACACCTTTTCCCCATCTACATATGCCTAGCTTCAGCTTTCAGCCTCGGATTCTGTCAGACCTTTGTCTGCTAGATTGAAAGCCCATAGCCCAAAGTTCGCTTCCCATGAAAATTTAGTCTTATACCTTTACTGCCTCACTTTTACCTCTTGCCCTCTTCAAGAAACTCAGTAAGTACATCATTCCATTCCTATCCATTCAAGTCCGTGAGGGAGTCCACACAGCCAGTCTTTTCCTTTTTCTTCTTGGGACCCTCCAAACCAGAATATGAGCTTTCCTGACTTGGCTCCTGCTGCTCATTGTATGGATAGGGGAAAGCGGTAGTTGTGGTATACCTTGACTTTAGTTAGACTTTTGATACTGTCTTACATCACCTCATCAACTAGGTAAATACAACTTAGATGGGGCTACTATAAGGTGGGTGCATAACTGGCTGGAGAACCGATCTCAAAGAGTAGTTATTAATGGTTCACAATCATGCTGGAAGGGCATAACAAGTGGGGTTCTGCAGGGGTCAGTTTTGGGACTGGTTCTGTTCAATATCTTCATTAGTGATTTAGATCACAGCATAAAGAGCACACTTATTAAATCTGCAGATGCTGCTAAGCTAGGAGGGGTTGCAAGTGCTTTGGAAGAGAGGAATATACTTTAAACTGATCTGGACAAGCTGGAGAAATGGTCTGAGGTAAATAGGATGAAATTCAATAAGTACTGGAAATGTAAAGTGCTCCACACAGGAAGGACCAATCCGTGTCACACATACAGACTGGGAAGCGACGGTCTAGGAAGGAGTACGGCAGAAAGGGATCTAGGAGCCAGAGAGGACCACAAGTCAGAAGTGTGAGACTGTTGCAAAAAAAGGAAACATGGCTCTAGAATGATGTAAGACTCAAAAAGTCATTCTTCCGCTCTACTCTGTGTAGATTAGGCAACAAATGGAGTATGGTGACCAGTTGAGGGAGCCGAATTTCAGGAAAGACGTGGACCAATTGCAAAAAATCCGGAAAAGAGCAACACAAATGTCCAATGGTTAGAAAACATGATGTAGGCAGGAAGATTGAAAAACGTGGGCATGTTTAGTTTGGAAAAGAGAAGACTGAGAGGGGACATGACAGTGGTTTTCAAGTATCTAAAACGGTGTTAGAAGGAGGGGGGAGAAGAATTGTTCTCTTTGGCCTCTGAGGACAGGACAAGAAGCAATGGGCTTAAACTGCAGCAAGGGAGGTTTAGGTTGGACTTGAGGAAAAACTTCCTACCTGTCAGGGTGGTTAAACACTGGAATAAATTGCCCAGGGGGGTTGTGGAATCCCCATCTCTGGAGACATTTAAGAGCAGGTTGGACAACCACCTGTCAGGGATGGTCTAGACAGTGCTGGGTCCTGCCGTGAGGGCAGGGGACTGGACTTGATGACCCTCGAGGACCCTTCCAGTCCTACAGTTCTAGGATGATAGGACCATCACACTGATGTCTCCCATAGGTGGCTTTTGCTTCACTGCGGGATGGTTCCCCCCAAGCCCTCCTCTTACAAGACTTATCACCTTAGAGGAGAGATTCCAGATGGCTCAACTAACATTACAGACATCAACCCTCAGACTAGATACTGTCACTGGCCATAAAACAGCCCCTGCAGCGTGTAACATTGAGAACATGAGGACGGCAGTCCTGGATGAGACCAACGGTCCGTCTAGCCCAGAACATTTACCACGCTGAGGGGAATGCAACATTGGAAACTCTAACCATCACCCCCATCCCCAGCCTTCACCGGCACCCAACCCCTGGCCTCCCTCTTACCCCCAGTCTTCACCGGCACCCAACCCCCGGCCTTGCCCCTCACCTCCAGCCTTCACCGGCACCCAACCCCCGGACTCCCTCTTACCCCCAGTCTTCACCGGCACCCAACCCCCGGCCTCCCTCTTACCCCCAGTCTTCACCGGCATCCAACCCCTGGCCTTGCCCCTCACCTCCAGCCTTCACCGGCACCCAACCCCCGACCTCCCCCTCACCTCCGGCCTTCACCGGCACCCAACCCCCAGCCTCCTTCTTACTCCCAGTCTTCACCGGCACCCACCCCCCGACCTCCCTCTCACCCCCAGCCTTCTCTGGCACCCAACCCCTAGCCTTCCCCGGCACCCAACCCCTGGCCTTCCCCCTCACCTCCAGTCTTCACCGGCACCCAACCCCCGGCCTTCCTCTTCACCGGCACTCAACCCCTAGCCTCTAATCTCCACCCATCTCTAACCTCTGCCCCGGCCCTTACTGGTAGTACTTGCAGGACACCTCGTGGCTGGTGAAACTGTACTTGTCCTGCTGGGACTTGTCTGTGCTGAACTCAGCCAGCTTGGAGTGCGACCCGGCCAGCTCCACCTGCGCGTGGGTGCTGGGCTTCATCTTCACCTCCAGCCCCATCTTCCAGTCGTTCTTCACCCTGGCACTTGCCGCACGGACCACCCCCAGAGCCGACTCCTTCACGGCACTGGAGAGCTTCCTGCGGCAGGAGACCTTCACCCTCCAGTCCACTGCCGCCAGCGGCAGCCGCTGTGGCTTCCTGTCCAGCAGGGAGTTCTGGCACAGCGTGCAGGTCCCATCCTTGCGCCTCCAGGGACTGGTGTCCACCAAATAGGCCCCTTTTCTTTCCAGCGTGGTCACGTCAATGCCCTCCCCTGCCAGGTTGTGCCCGGGCACAAAGGCCGTGTGCTTCTTGCACTCCTCGGCGGTGGCTGTGTGGCAATGAGTGGCGACCCCAGGGAGGAGGAGGAGGAGGAGAGGGAAGACGGAACAGGGTTTGGGCATGACCAGGAGGGATGTCAGTTTCTGGACCACCCTGGAGATGGAATCACAGAGAGAGCCCGCATTAAGAACAAGCCTGTGGGAAGAAGTTCCCCAGATTAACATGCTGTTAATGTTACATGCAGCCTGGGCGCCTCTAAACGGGGCCCAAACACCAGTGCAATGGGGAGTCCATACTGAATGTGTTTGTGTTGTTGTGCATGGTGGGTAGCTCACATCCTTGGGCCCAGCTAATTTGGTATCCTGCTCCCTCCCTGCCAACCCAGATCAGACCCATGGGCCCATCCAGCTCGGCATCCTGCCCTCACCCCACAACCCCAGATCACACCGGGGAGGGCTCCTCTAGGCAGGAATCCTGCCCCTCTGAGCTGCCCCACATCAGATGCACAGACCCAGCTTTCTGGCCCTCCACATACTCTGTGCCAGGGACAGGACGTTGAAGGTGTGAAAACCTCTCAGGCACAGGATGTCTCAGAACACGAACAGAAACACAGAGAGATGCTGCCGTGGGGCGGAGGTGGGATGTCACTTGGGGGGGTGTGTTTCCATTTGTCACACACGGGCATGGGCTCTGACTCATGGAAAGGAAAGAGCGAGAAATGACAGAGCAATCGCAACACACAGCCCCTGCTAGCCAGACCTGGACTCCCCACAACCAGCTACGCCAGTTCCCCTAAACCCCAGCCCTCAGCCCCCTCCTGATGCAGAACTGCCCCCCTCCCGCCCCAGCTCTGCTGGCGCCCACCAATTATGGAGTGATAAACAGAGTCAGATACGATGTTTTAGAGAGAGAGAGAGAGAGAGAGAGAGAGAGAGAGAGAGAGAGAATGTGTGAGTGTGTGGGGATGGAGAGAGATAGATAGATAGATAGATAGATAGATAGATAGATAGATAGATAGATAGATAGATAGATAGATAGATAGATAGAGGGGGTGCGTGGGGATGGATAGATAGAGGGTGTGTGTGGAGATAGATGGGTGGGGAGATAGATAGATAGATAGATAAAGGGGGTGTGTGGGGATAGATAGATAGATAGATAGATAGATAGATAGATAGATAGATAGATAGATAGATAGATAGATAGATAGATAGATAGATAGATAGCTGGGGTGGGTATAGATAGATAGATAGATAGATAGATAGATAGATAGATAGCTGGGGTGGGTATAGATAGATAGATAGATAGATAGATAGATAGATAGATAGATAGATAGATAGATAGATAGCTGGGGTGGGTATAGATAGATAGATAGATAGATAGATAGATAGATAGATAGATAGATAGATAGATAGCTGGGGTGGGTATAGATAGATAGATAGATAGATAGATAGATAGATAGATAGATAGATAGATAGCTGGGGTGGGTATAGATAGATAGATAGATAGATAGATAGATAGATAGATAGATAGATAGATAGATAGATAGCTGGGGTGGGTATAGATAGATAGATAGATAGATAGATAGATAGCTGGGGTGGGTATAGATAGATAGATAGATAGATAGATAGCTGGGGTGGGTATAGATAGATAGATAGATAGATAGATAGCTGGGGTGGGTATAGATAGATAGATAGATAGATAGATAGATAGATAGATAGATAGATAGAGGGGGTGGGTGGGGATGGATAGAGAGATAGATAGATAGATGGGGTGCGTGGGGATGGATAGATAGATAGAGGGGGTGGGTGGGGATAGGTAGATAGATGGGGTGGGTGGGGATAGACAGATAGATGGAGTGCATGGGGATGGATAGGTAGATAGAGGGGGTGAATGGGGATAGGTAGATAGATGGGGTGCGTGGGGATGGATAGGTAGATAGAGGGGGTGGGTGGGGATGGACAGATAGATAGATGGGGTGCGTGGGGATGGATAGGTAGATAGAGGGGGTGCGTGGGGATGGATAGGTAGATAGAGGGGGTCGATGGGGATAGGTAGATGGAGTGAGAGAGGATAGATGATAGATGGGGAAGCCAGGAGACCTGGGTTCTCTGCTTCGGGGGGAGAGGGGTCTTTTCGGTCAGGGTCGGGGTCGGGAGGGACAATTGGGAAGCAGGACTCGTGGGTTCTGTCCCAGCTCCAGGAGGAGCCTGGGAGCCCAGAGATCCCCCCTCCCCCCCCCCCCCACTGACCTGCTGGTGGTGACCGTCCCGGGCTGCCAGAGCTGAAGAGAAGGAGCAGGCATGCACAGAGGGGCAGCCCTCACTCGCACGGCAGTTCTGGGGTTCCCCCACTGACATCACAGGCACGCTCTTCCTGTTCCGGGCCCTGCCGGTGCAGCGGAGGGCGGGAGGGAAGCCTGTGGTCGGAGCCGCTCTTCCTGCCGCCAGCAGCTCACACGTGCGGTTTGAGCCCTGCCGGGGGCTGTAGCCAGGCAGGAGGAGCCCCGGGTGCAGGGCCAGCCCACAACATTTTGGCACCGGAGATGGGGAGCTCAAATGACGCCCCCCTACCCCCTCACTTGGGCCAACACTTGGAAAGGTCTCGATTCTGCCTCCTTCCTGTTCTACCGTCTCGTGGCACCGCTCTGCTACCTACATCTGCACCAGCGGCAGACACAATTTCCTACACTCTGGGTGCTAGTGACACCCCCCCACAATCTGGCACCTGAGGCGGCCACCTCAGTTCACCTCATGGGAAGGCTGGCTCTGTTCGGGTGCCAGGCAGGGGAGGGGGCTCTGGGAATCCTGCCCCCCCCCCTCCAGCTGGACCATATTTCCCAACCTCTTTGCTCCCAGCTTGGGCTGTGGGATGGCACCCGGTGTGTGCCACTCTGGGCCACTCGGCTCCCGGGCTCCTGGCCTGGGCCCCGTGACCTCAGCGTTCGGCCTGGTTTGCACGTGCCACTGAGCAGAGGCGGCCCTGGGCTCTCCTGCCTCCCAGCCCCAGCCTGGCCTGGCCTGTGGGGCTCCCCGTTTCCCAGCCTGGGCGACTGTAGCTGTAGGAGGGGTGGGATGCTACGAGATGGCCCCTATGGCTCATTGGCTTCCCAATGCCCCTCTCGCTCATCAGGCATCCTTCATCTCTGCTCCACTCACCCACCCTCCAGCCCTACTCTACCGCCAGGTCCCGCCCACTTAGCTTAGAAGAATGACAAGATTTCATCTTTAGGCATTTCCTTTCCCAAATGTTGACTGGAGCAGGGAGCTGCTTTTCCAAAGATCCAGAGACCTGGAATCCTCCCAGAAGCAAATCATCTTGCGGTGGAGCAAAGCTGCATGGCAGTTTTCCAGGCTGGAGATATTTATATTGCCGTCAGTAGGGTTCAGAGTTAACAGCTTTCTTTCACCAGTTACCTGCACCACAAACCAATTATTCTAGGCTCTCAGCAGATGTGGATATGGGGGAGCCAGGAAGAGGCTCTAGCATAACATTAGGGTCAATTTGCCCTTCCCAATATGAGACCAAAGCAGTGCCATCTCCCAGAGCCTGCTGATGGCCTGAATTAAGACCCTGTGAAATCGGCTCCCGTGTTCACTCTGAATCCTACTGATGGTGAATGATCTCTCATCATCTCTGTTGCCCATCTGAGCTGGGAACATGAAGTAGGCCAGTGGCTTGCACATTCAGGATGAGATAATTAACCCCCCAAGCTACAGGATAATTGTAGAAAGTAACAGAAATAACAGTACCTGAGCAGCCTCCTAATGAATCCCCCTGGTGAGCCCATCCCATCCCATCCCATCCATTGGGTTTTTGGAACCATGCCCATCCCTGGAGTATTTTTAGAGGATTAAGCACTTGTGTTAGAATCGGAAGGGGCTGATCTTTGGTCCTCGTGGTCTCTTCTCAGCGGGATGCGCTAGATTGATAATTACAGTGGCTGGATGGATCCGTGGAGTGGTGGGTTAGTTGCACAGCCTACACACTTTGGTAAAATTGATATTCATTTGGTTGGTCGGTCGCACTGGCTACACGTTGCTTGGTTAGATATGTCAGATGTAGGAGACTGTCAGGGCTGACCGCCAATTACCTCTGTACTTTATCGCGGACGGTCCAGCTAGAGCCAGCGGTGAGCCGGTTTTAACCGGTGATGAGCTGGCCCAAGGCCTCCTCAGTTGCATCAACAAGTTGTGAGATAATTAGACCCAAGGACATGAGGTGTGAGAACTAGATAGCAGCGGTGTTTCCTGCTAGAATCTGCTTGTGGATGTTTACGCCCCTAAGAAAGGAATAATTATAAGATGGCCAAGAAGCACTGATCCAGGGAACGGTCTCACCTGGGGACCTAGGCCGTGTGGGTGCCCAGGGACTCCCCACGCTGGAGCAGTGACCGTTACTAGCCGTCAAGAGCACGGACGGAGGGTCCGGGACTGTCGGTAGCAGAAGGGGTGTAAGCATTGGATTCTTGCTTGCTGGCCATCTGCACAATCACCATCAGCTTCCCCAGGCCACGTTCCCGCAAGCAGCACATGCCGTTGGTCACGGCACTCCCAGGACAGACGCAGGAGCAGGGGTCGTGGGCGCTGCGCTGGGTCCCTGGGGGACAGCTCTGGGTGCAATTCCTCCACAGGGCCCTCTCAAGGATGTACTCACTCACCGCCCGCTTCAGCGCCTCCTGCTTGGGGTCATCCTCCTCCATCAGGCTGTGGATGGGCTGCAGGGAATAGGACACCAGGCCGGGGCTGGCTTTGAGGCTCTCCATCCAAGCTGAGAAGTCCTTGCCATCCTTCCCAGAGAAGAGGACGTCGGTTGTGCTGTGTCCTCCTTCCACCTCCACGTGGCGCTCCTGATACGTCTCGTGGAAGCTCCCCTGAACCTTCCTCTTCTTCTCCTCCTCGCACTTGCTGTACCCACCCTTGACTGAGCCCATTCCGACACTCACAGCTGCCTCCGCGCTCAAACAGTCCTTGACCTCGTCATCTGTCAAACTGCTCAGCGCCGCTTCGCAGACCCGCACGGCTGTCACATCCCGCGCCCGGCCCCCCAGCCGCCCCGGGACACGTAGTGGGTGCCGTAGTTGTTGATGAGTTGCTGGTACTCCACCTTGGATTTGCTGTCGTACTGCTCCGGGAGGTTCTCCAGGGCCTCAGTGAAATGGCTGGTGAGCGGGGGCGTCTCGCTGACCCGGAACCTGCCCAGGGACACAAGGTGCGGAGTGAGCTCAGCCTGGCCGGTCAGCTGTGATCATTATCACCGCGTTCTATGGTCCTGACTAGAGAGAATTGCTTCCCTTGGACTCAGTTTGGAAAATGACAGTGTGGGGGGAGTAACACGTGCTAAGCACAGAGAAACCCAACAAACTAATGAAAATAATCTGATCGCATCTGACTAAACATTTTCTATCCTACTCACATAACTGTAATTTCAAGATTTAGTCCTTCCCTAGGCATGGATGTGACTGGATTCCCCATGCCTGGCTCCCTGGCTTAATTCATGTCTGTCCAGCTCTCCTCTGGTCACATAACACCCGGAACAGGAAATTTCACTGCTCCCAATTAAAAACCTCACATTCTGATTCCATTGGCTCTCCAGGATTCCTGCCAACTCACTTCCTACTTCCCCTGCATTCCCGGAGGCTGCCTAGGACCCACTGTCTATGGTTTTAATCCTTCCAGGCAAGATAATTAGGGTTAGGTTTCCAGAGTTAACTACGGTGAAAAGATTTTAGATAACTGAATGGATGAAACGCCCCCTCCCATTCATCACCCTCCTCTTCACCTGCCGCTCACAAACAAGGAGGAATTGGTAAGGGGAGTGGAAGTGGCAACAGCAACCATGAGGTGGTCGAGTTTCGGATCCTGACCAAAGGAAGAGCAGCAGAGTATGGACCCTGGATTTCAGAAAAGCAGACCTTGACTCCCAATGGGAACTGATGGGCAGGATCCCCCGAGAGGTTAATCCGAAGGGGACAGGGGTCCAGGAGAGCTGGCTGAATTTGACGGAAGCCGTACTGAGGGCACAGCAAGAAACCATCCCAATGTGCAGGAGGAATAGCAAATCTGGCAGGTGACCAGCTTGGCTTCAAAGAGAAATCTTTGACGAGCTTAAGCACGGAAAGGAAGCTCACAAGAAGTGGGAACTCGGTCAGATGCCCAGCGAGGGGCATAACATACTGATGGAAGGAGAAAATTTGTTCCTCTTGGTTTCTGAGGACAGGACAAGGAGTAATGGGCTAAAAGTGCAGCAGGGGAGGTTTAGATTGGACATTAGGAAAAAATTCCTAACTGTCAGGGTGGTCAAATATTGGAATAAATTGCCAAGGGAGGTGGTGGAATCTCCCTCTCTGGAGATATTTAAGAACAGGTTAGATAGACATCTGTCAGGGATGGTGTAGACGGAGCTTGGTCCTGCCTTGAGGGCGGGGGGCTGGACTCGATGACCTCTCGAGGTCCCTTCCAGTCCTATGATTCTATGATTCTATGATCAAGCATGCAGGGGTGTAATCAGAAAAGCCAAAGCCCAACTGGAATTGCAGCTGGCGAGCGACATGAAGGACAAGAAGCATCTACAGGTACGTTAGCAACCAGAAGGTCAGGGAACGAGCGGGACCCTTACTGAACGGGGAAGACAACCTAGTGACAGGTGACGTGGGAAAAGCTGAAGTACGCTGTGCGTTTTTGGCACCTGTGGAGTGCTGCTTCCAGCTTTGAGCTCTCCACTACAGAAAGGATGTGGACACACTGGCGAGGGGCCAGCGGAGGGCGACCGAAATGATTTGGGTGCAGGAGCACGTCACCTACGAGGAGAGGCTGAGGGATTTGGGCTGGTTCAGTCTGCAGAAGGGAAGAGGGAGGGGGGATTTGAGAGCAGCCTGCAACTCCCTGAAGGGGGGTTCCAAAGAGGATGGAGAGAGGCTGTTCTCAGTGGTGACGGATGCAGAACTAGGAGCAATGGGCTCAAGTTACTGTGGGGGAGGTCTCGGTTGGATCTCAGGAAAAGCTATTTCCCTACAAGGGTGAGGAAGCCCTGGGATGGGGTCCCTAGGGAGGGGATGGAATCTCCATGCTGCCAGATTTTTAAGCCTGCAAAGCCCTGGCTGGGATGCTTGAGCTCGGGGTGCTCCTGTTTTAATCACGGGGGGTGTCTCGATGGCCTCCTGAGCTCTCTTTCCAACCTCATCTACTATAATTCTGTGAACGAACTCACCCCACGTCCCATGGTCGTCCGGGGCTTGGAACTGCTCCCTCTTCCCCTGGCACGCTCCAGAGAGGTATGGATGCCACGGGGGCGGGTCGCGAGGAGGGGGTAGCAAGAGGCCCCTTCGGCTCCATGGTCTCCTACCCTACATTCCGTATCACTGCATCTCTCCACCGGCTGGCACCCTGGTGTAGTCCAGGACAAAGAGGTAGGTGTGCTGCTTCCCCACATCCCACCGCTATTGTGCTGGCTGAAAGTGCACCACAGCCCTCACCAGGCCAGACAGACTCTCTGGAAGGAAGCCACGGATGAAAGAAACGCCCCCATTCTGGTCATTGGGGTGGAGGCATGGATGAGCGTCAATGCCCGCCCTTGCGTGTGAGCCTGGCGGTACAGCAGGTGGGTCTCCTGTGGGAATATCGCTGCGTCCCCTCCCTGCCTAAGGAAGAGGGCGCCGGGTTTCCCAGCGAGGGCTGGGAAGGAGCCTCATGGGAAGGGGCAGGAGTCATGGGAGATGGGGGACTGCTGATAGGCCACAGGATGCTGCCTCCCAGTCCCCTTTACTCTGCTCTGAAATACCCCATGGGCGGAGGGACTAAACGGACGCCTCCCAGTGCTGGAGAGCGAGCTGCCTCTTGCCCTGGGAGCCACGGCTGTGCACCAGTGCAGCTCGTGCTGCGATGCAATGGGGGTCGAGGCCTCCCAACCTGCCTTTGTCCAGCAGCTGGGCCCTTGAAACAGACACGGGCAGTTGGCAGCCGCTAGTGTTCCCAAGCCGGCATTGCACCCGCACGTTTCTATGCTACAATGCGGTGCAGCCCACTGAGGTTAGAAGAATTACAAAGGCTTCCAGCTTCGAAATATGCTTTCAGAAATGTTTATTGAAGCAGGGAGATACATTCCCAAAGACCTAGGATGCCCCCAGAAGCAAATCGTTTTGCAGTGAAGCTGCAGAGTGCATGGCTGTTTTCCAGACTGGAGATATTTAACTTGTAGTCAGTAGGGTTCAGAGTTAACCGGTCTCCCTCCATCAGTAAGGTGCAACATGAAGCTATTGATCTAGACTCCCAGCAGACGCAGGTAGGTGTGAGCCAAGAATATGTTTTCATCCTTCATGTAGGGGGAATACACCCTTCCCGATGTGATCTGAATGCATTGCCATCTCCTTAGGCCTGCTGACAGCCAGAATCATAGCCCATGTTGTTCTGGGTGTTCACTCTGATTCCTGAGGGAAATGTCATCATTTCTGATAGCAACTGAGCAGAGAAAACCCAACTGGATGGTCAGTGAGGCCTGTGAACTCATGATCCCATAACTAACCCAAGTCAGCTGGATAACTGTGCAACAGAGACGACAGTTAGGGACCAGCCCGTAAGGTCCCCCTGGAGCCCAGCCCACCCGCTGTGTGTTTAGAATCACGCCCATTTCTGGAGTCTTCAGGTTTCTTCAGAGGGTTAATCCCTGAAGCCACAGTGAGACAAGGCTGAGCTGTGCACCTTTCAAGTGGTTACACCAGACCAATAAATACAATGGGTGGGGAATGCACTGCCAACCAATCGTTTGACTAATCGGTTGGCATTAGGACATTACTTAGGTCATCGGTTGGATGGTTAGTTGCCCTGGATGTATTAGATCAGTGCTTCTCAATCCACAGCCCATGGGTTGCTTTTGGCCCAATCAGCACACTCCTGAGCATCATACGACAACCTGACAGACGTACAGATAGCGCCCAACCATACAGTGGTCGGCTGAGAATAGGACACACACACACTGCTCAGTTGGCTGGACGGACGCATTGGATACTTTGTTTGGCAGGTAGGCTGGATTGGCAAAATACATCTTGTGTGGTTGTCTGGTTATATTGGAGCCCCTCAATATTTTCGTTGATTGGCTGACCAGATATTTCCTACGTAATAAACAAATTAATTGGTTGGCTGGCAGTCTGGCGTGTCACATTAACTGCTCTAGATAAATTCATTGGTTGTTTTCATGCACTGGATACATTCATTGCTTATTGTGTTGTGCACGTTGGATATGCTACCTAAATTCATTGGTAATTTGGATGCACTGGAGACAATCATGGGTTGGCTTGTTGTGCATGTTGGATGTACTAAAATACACCCACTGATTGGTTGAATGGATGGATGGATGAATGGATATGAGGGATGGACAGATGGATGGATGGATGGACGTATATGGGGGATGGACAGGATACATTCTTTGGTCTGTTTGATTGGATGGATAAATTGGAGACACTAAATCCAGTTGGTGGCTTGTTGCGTCAATAAGTCAGAAAAACGGAACACAACCATTGGTTGGTTGCTTGGCTGGATGGGCGGGGGATGGACTGGTTGGATGCAGGAGATTTTTTGGTTAGATGGATACAGAGGATGGCTGCGATCATTGGACGCAATGGGATGCTGGATGCGGAATGGGCGGATTGCGATGGGCTGTTTCCCCAGAGGGAGCTGTGAGGATGAGGGGCTCACGGGAGCAGACAGTCTCTTACAGGCACAGGACACGCCGATTCCCAAGCAGGAGCAAGAGCATGAAGAGCAGGATCAGCAGAGCGGGAGCCAGGAAATGCTCGGACAGGGAGCGCAATTGACCAGTGCACAGCCAGCCCCCTCTCCGATCCCCTAGCTAAGGGGCTCACCAAAAGGCCTTTGCCTCCTTCCCCTGGGCTGTGCTCTGCCGGGGGGGCTGGGAGACATAGTCAGAGCAGCCCCGACCCCCGAGGTGGGGCCCACAGCGCAGGCTGTACTGGAACCAGACGCGGCCGTGGTTCATGTAGCAATCCTTCTGGTGGGGCCCCCCAGACTCCAGCGGGATGTCGCAGTTTCCCAGTTTGTCATCGTCCCACTTGTTGTCCTCGTCCCAGACCTGCACGCGGATCTTGCTGGCGCTGTTGAGGCGGACGGTGCCGAAGTCCAAGTGGACATTCCAGGTGGGATTGTCGTTGTTCCAGATGGTGTTGGTCCGCAGCTCCTTGTTCTCGAAGAAGACCTTGACAAAACCATCTGTAGCAGAACCGTAGTCCCCCCAGAGGCCACTGGCTTTCTGCACAGTCACGATCAGCTTCCCCAGCCCACGTTTCCGCGAGCAGCACATGCCGTTGGTCATGGTGTTCCCAGGGCAGACGCAGGAGCAGGGGTCGTGGGCGCTGCGCTGGGTCCCTCGGGGACAGCTCTGGGTGCAATTCCTCCACAGGGCCCTCTCAAGGATGTACTCACTCACCGCCCGCTTCAGCGCCTCCCTCTTCGGATCGTCCTGCTCCACCAGGCTGTGGATGGGCTGCAGGGAATAGGACACCAGGCCTGGGCTGGCTTTGAGGCTCTCCATCCAAGCTGAGAAGACTTTGGCATCCTGCCCGGAGAAGAGGATGTCTGTTGTGCTGTGTCCTCCCTCCACCTCCACGTGGCGCTCCTGATACGTCTCGTGGAAGCTCCCCTGAACCTTCCCCTTCTTCTTCTCCTCCTCGCACCTGCTGTATCCACCCTTGACTGAGCCCATTCCGATACTCACAGCCGCCTCCACGCTCAAACAGTCCTTGATCTCGTCGGCTGTCAAGCTGCTCAGCGCCGCTTCACAGACCCGCACGGCTGTCACGTCCCGCGCCCGGCCCCCCAGCCGCACCTGGGACACGTAGTGGGTGCCGTAGTTGCTGATGAGTTGCTGGTACTCCACCTTGGATTTGCTGTCATACTTCTCCGGGAGGTTCTCCAGGGCCTCAGTGAAATGGCTGGTGAGCGGGGGCGTCTCGCTGACCCGGAACCTGCCCAGGGACACAAGGTGCGGAGTGAGCTCAGCCTGGCCAGTCAGCTGAGATGGTTATCAGAGCATCCTACGGCCCCGGCCAACCCATGAGCAAAGCTCTAACCATGTGGCTCCTGCTCAGAGCAGCCTCCCCAGACTGCTGCACCCACTGCCTTGCCGGGGATATCGCCAGATACTTGACAGTCCTTATGGACTTCCCATACTCTGGCCACAGCACACAGGAACCCTGACACACAAGAGAGGAAAATCCCCCCTAGCTCTCCGGTCCCAGCCCTCTGTCCCATTCCCGGCCTTCCTTGCTGGCCTGTCCCCTTCCCTGTGGCCAGCTTGGAGACATGGTGACACCTAGAAGAGAAGGATCCTGTGCTCCATTCCCCAGAACCAGTCATTCCCCCGCCCTGGCACCCCGCAGAGGGGAAAAGGCCCGTGTCCAGGAGCCAGCCTGTCCTGCCTCCCAGACTCAGTAGGAACCAGCAACTCCACCGGCAGCAGGTCACATGGGCCCATGACACCCAGGCTCTACTGACACTCAGGAAGGTGGCCTGGCCTCACCAGCCTTTGAGCAGATGCGTTGGTGGTGCCATGCCCCGGAGAATGCACAGGGAACAGTTCGTGGGGGCTGAACCAAGCTCCCCCACTCTGCCGGCCTCCCTCTTTGCTCTCCTACTGCTTCTGGAGTGCCTAGATAGCTATTGGACGGTGTTCAGGAAGCTCCAGGAGGGAGGAGGATGAGTGGAGACGGGGTGTACTTAGGGGAGGCGGTGGGGCAGACGTAGATCTGTACGAGGTGGGGGTGTGTCATGGTTACGAGTGATGGCCCGCAGCCTGAGGACTAAGGTCTTACCTGCGTCTCTGTACCTAGCCAGGTATTTGGCCAGCCGACAGAAATGCAGATAGGGATTTCAAACGGAGATAAAGGAATTTTTGGTTTTTCCCTCCTTCCCTCTGCCAGGTCTCTCTCTAGATTCTGAGGGAGACAGAAGTCAAGTCTCTCTCCAGCAAAAAGACCCTTCAAATTGTGTACGTTGGGCAAAGTGTCGATAAATCCGTTTTCTAGTTGTCTGTTGTGGGAATTTGGATCTAAGGTCTGCGGGTTTTTAGTCCCTTTTGTAACTAAGAAATGAGCCCATGGGAATCCCCCGTGAGTTTGTTAATTTGTCACCCTTACCTTCCAAACAGCTTAATCCTGTTTGAAACTGTTATCTTGTTCTGATAATAAACGGTCTTTCTTTTTTACTAATCTGGTCTTGTTTCAGTTCTGCATCCTGGAAGATCTGTCTGGGGGATTGGCAGGCCTCTGACTAGGG
Organism: Pelodiscus sinensis; assembly: GCF_049634645.1. Classification (NCBI taxonomy): domain Eukaryota; kingdom Metazoa; phylum Chordata; order Testudines; family Trionychidae; genus Pelodiscus; species Pelodiscus sinensis. The sequence goes on along the minus strand of NC_134714.1, from coordinate 133,671,580 downwards.
GACAGTATCCACAGACGGCAGCTTGTATTTTCTCTTTCTTTTTCAAGCTCTTTGGCGAAAAGAGCTTGGGGTGACATGCGGGTGATTTCAAGTGTCCACCCCTGTCTGTGGGTCCAAAACCACTTGATGGGGGCAGTGGATTTTTATCCCCCAAGTCTAGGTTTTTAGGATTTTGGGGGCAAGCTTTATACCAAGCCCTGGAGCGATAAAGCTTTGGGGTAGCTTTTCTGAGCCCCCCACTCTGCATTTATCGTGTGAGAATTCGCCTTGACAGAATGCGATAGAGGATGAATGGGGGAAGAAAAGAAGAGGTGAGGAGGGAGATTTCGGGAAGGGCTGGAGTACATGTGGGACCTGAGGCATGAGTGTGGAAGGCACCACCCAGCTAGAGGGGAAGTTGGTGCCTACGTCTGATTGGACCTGTTCCGGACACCACCAAAAATGACACAACCCTGGTGCACATGAGCACCCCGTGGCACTGTGCTGTAGCTGTGACCCCCATTCCATCTGAGCCCTCCCAACCCAGCCCGGCTCTCACCGATAGTAGCTGCAGGAGACCTCATGGCTCACAAAGCTGTATTTGTCCATCCGCGAATGCTCCACCACGAAATCGGCCAGTTTGGAGTGCGATCCGGCCAGCTCCACCTGGACGTTCACTTTGGGCTTCACAGGCACGTCCAGCCCCACCTTCCAGTCGTTCTGCACCGCGGACGCCGCCGACTCCATCATGCCCATCCCCGACTGCTGCACCGAGCTGCTGAGTTTCCTGCGGCACGAGACGCGGACCCGCCAGTCCACCGCTGCCAGCGGCAGCCTCTGCAACTGCCCGCCCTGAAGTTTGTTCCGGCACAGGGTGCAGGTGTTGTCTGGGTGCTGCCAGGTGCTGCTGTCCACCAGGTAGGCTCCCTTCCTTTCCATCGTGGTCACGTCAATACCCTCACCAACGAGGCTGTGACCAGGCACAAAGGCCGTGTGCTTCTTGCATTCATTGGCCATGTACGTTTGACACTGGGAGGAAGTCCCAGGGAAGATGAAGAGGATGAGAGGGAGAAAGGCACCAAACCTGGGCATTGCTGAAATGATGAATTTCCCCACCCAGAAGGGGCCGCCACCTTCAAACCCCCCTAGAGGGAGAGGGAGAGAGAGGTGCAGATTTAACGGCAATGCAGTGGCAGGCAGTTCCATAGGTTAACATGTTTGTAGAAACACCTACCAGCCATGACATCATCCTTGCTCTATAGCAGACCTACGCAAGCTCTGGTCTCTAGGGATGCTGGGGGTTTTATGGAGATGATGCGATGCCTTATTTGCATGTTTGCCTCTAGACAACCTCATATGCAGCATTCCCCTCCCCTCTGTTTTCCAGGTGTTGCAATACCAGCACTAACCATAAGGGGGCGGTACAGTTTTACATGGCCAATGAGAGCCTGCAATAGAATGGGTGACTGCAATTCCCCACTGGGCCACTAGAGGGAAGTGCCCTAGAATCCAAGGCCTGTAATTGGTCAGTGGCTTGCAAGAGCTTGGCCCCCTGGTGGTGAGGGGGAGTTTGGGTCATGAGGGGCTGTAGAACCTCTGGGGCCCCCTAGTGGCCATGGTGATGTTTAGTCGCTGCTGGAGGGTCGTTTTCTTGGGGTTCTCATGGTCGGCATCAGCCCCAACATCTGGAGCTGCCGCCTTCATACTTTTGCCCTGGGTCAGGCCCATGGGCAGGACACTTCCTACCTCCCCAGAGCAGCCCCATGGGCCCTCCCAGTTTCATTTCCTGTCCCCTGGCTTCTGCCCCTGAAGCTCTGACCTAGTCACACCTCGCTCGGCTTCCTCCCCTCACTGACCACGGGCCGCCATGGGAAAGGCAGATTTCAAATGGGTTCCACTGAGGTTGGAAAATGTATCGCAGTGGAGGCTCGGGGCAGGAAGGGGGTAGCAGCTCAGCATTCTGTGATGGCAGCCGGCTTGGGGCGGAGGCGACAGGAAACGTCTGAACTCAGCTCGGCAGCAGCAGGCAGGAAAATCAAACCTGAATATTGATGGCCTGGCTCTGTCGGTGCCCCTCTATCATGACTTTCAGTCGCCAGTTTCTCCAGCCCTGGGGTTCCCTCCCCCACTCTGCCAGTGCCCCTTTATCTTGACCCACAGCCCCCTGCCGGCCCAGCCTTGGGTTCTCTCTGCCTCCTCCCCCCACTCTGCTAGTGCCCTAAATCCTCACTTGCAGCCCCCTGCTCACCCAGCCATGGGGTTCCTGCCCCTCACAAACTCTGCTGGTGCCCCCACTCTCAATCTGTTGCCCACCTGCTGTTTGCCAGCAAAAAACCAAACCGAACGACATTGCCAGCTGCCCCTGAGATGAAATAGAGCAACTGAGTCCCCTGGCTATCAACAGCAGAGCAGCAAGTTGGTCTAGTGGCTAGAGCATGAGACTGAGAGTCAGGACTGCTGGGGTCTGTTGTTGCTCTGGCAGAGGAACGGAGTCTAGTGGTTGGAGCGGGGAGTGCTGGGAGTCAGGATTCCTGGGTTACTGTTCTGGGAGGGGTGCGGGGGTTAGCCCCTTACAGGGGGAGAGCTGGGGCCCACAATCTTGGCTGAAGTCTGTGCTGTAGCTGCCGTAACAGCCCCCCAGTTTTGCCTGCAATGTGTGTCTGAGCTTGGGCTCCCCGCTCTCAGCCGCAGACTGAGCTCTGAGCTTTGCAATGAAGTCCCCCATTGTGGGCAGGCTCTGAGTGGATGCGCCTTTTCAGATTTTGGGAGGGGGGTGCGAACTATTAATACCATTGTGGGGGAGGGGAAGAGAGTGAGAGCTGGGGGTGGCCACACTGAAGACAACCGTTTCAGCAGCATCACTAAGCTTGCTCAGTACAAGCAAAGAGGCAAACTGGGGGAGACCAATCTTACTGGTTCCCCTCCCCCACATACATCACCTCTTTCTCCGGCTACTAAAGTGTCAGAAAAACTCTGTTCTTTTTGCAGACAACTGAGCAGTTGGCTGACAGAAGCCCTGTATCTAATTCCTATATAAAGGACGTCTTGTGGCATGTCACTTGAGAGACACTGGTTAGCTTTAACATGTTAATGTCTGTTCTTACTCTGTTACTAACTCTGGAGAGACAGAGACCCCGTCAGACCTCCTGGGTTCTATCTCAGCTCTGGGAGGGCAGTGGGGTCTCGTGGGTCACAGCAAGAGGGCAGATACATTTCAGTTCTATGTAAAAACACCGAATGTCCATACGGGGTCCGACCAATGGTCCTTCTAGCCCTGTACCCTGTCTGTCAATAGCAACTCAATGCCCGGTGCTCCAGAAAGAATACACAGAGGAGGCAAACATCATGAGCCATCCCCTGTCACCCATTCCCAGCGTCTGCCAAACAGACGCTAGGGACACCATCCCTGCCCATTAGCCACTAACAGACTTAACCTCCTTGAATTTATTTTGTGTTTATTGGAGCCATGTTATAGTTGGGGCCTTTCCACCAGATCCTGGCAAAGAATTCCACGAGCTGACAGTGAAACAATAATGGATTTTGTTTTAAATCTGCTGCCTCTACATTGAATTGGTCAGCGTCTCGTGTTGTGTTCGTGAAGGAATGAATAACATTTCCGGGTTCTATTTTCCCCACACATTTCACGATTCTCTAGATCTCTACCATATCCCCCCACCCTTTAGTCATTTCTTCTGCAAGATGAAAAGCCCCAGTCTTGTTAATTCCTTCTCATATGGAAGCTGTTCCTCGCCCCCAATGATTTCTGTTGCCCTTTCTGTACCTTTTCTAAATCCAATGTATCCTTTTCTAGATGGGGTGACCAGACCTGCATTCAGTATTCAGATGGGGGCGTAAAATGACATTTTCCTTCCTGTCATCTTTTCCTTCCCTAATGATTCCCAGTATTCTGTTAGCTTCTTAGATGGCGGCTGCACACCGAGCAGACGTTGTCAGGGAATGATCCACAAGGATTCCAAGATCTCTTTCTTGAATGGTATCGGTTACTTGATATCTATTGTTAAGATTATACTTTGCCCTGTGCATTACTTTGCACTTATCAACACTGAATTCCCCCTGCCCTTGTGTTGCCCAGTCACCCCGTTTGGGGAGATCCCTTTGCAACTCTTTGCAGTCAGCTCTGGACTTCGCTGTTTTGAGTAGTTGTGCCGTATCTGCACTTTCTGCCACCTCTCTGTTCCCCCGTCCCCCTCCCACACACACTTTGGAAGAACATTTCTATGTTTAACAGCAGGGATCCAAATGCAAATTCCAGCAGCACAAGACTCATTTCTGCTCTTTTTTTTAATCTCTTTTTTCTCCCCTCATGATGATCTAAGGATCCTTCAATGACTGGAACGCCCAGCCTTTTCTATCCTTAATCACCTGCCTCCCTCTTTCTGTAACAAACTCCCTGCCCCAAAGGCAAAGCTGCAAGCAGCTCAAATTCTGTTGCATTTAAGAGCTGCCTCTAGAGCCAGGGCATGCAGCTTCAAGGAGACCTCAAGCATGAAATCTAGGGGTTCAAACTTGAGGAGGAACTACTGAAAAAGCTCCCCCAAATGGCTCCCTTGGTCTGAGCAGTGCCTGGCATGTCAGGGTCCCCAGTCTCAGCCACAGTCCTAGCAGTGCCTGGCACGATGGGGTCCCCGATCTCAGCTGGGGTTCCCTGTCTTGGCCGGAGTCTGAGCAGACCCATCGATCACTCACCTGCCTCCTCAGCTGAGTTGAGCTCTATTTCGGCCTCACGTCGGCCTGTCGGCAGCTGGGACTGGGCTGTGTCATTGCTGGGAGAGATGCACTTTGTAGGTGAATTCAGACACCACCAAAAGTCTGATGATTCTTCCTATTGTCTCAGCTGTGGTCAGTGGGAAACACCCACAGACAGCGTTTAAGTGGCCTCCCGGGTGCATCAAACAAAACATCTTGAAATTGGGAGGGGATGTTAGTCTCTGAACCACCCTGTATTGAGAAACACAGAGAGGGCTTTAATAAACAACAATACAGGAGCAGGGAGTTCCACAGGTTAACATGCTGTTAAACCGCTCTGTGCTCCCCAAAGCAGGGAACAAATACCAGTGACATCGAGAGTCTGGGTACATTGCGCTCCCTCTAACCCGTACTGAACACCTTTTGGTTAGCTCCACTGCTGTTAGCTCCTAGGTTCACCTAGTTCTACATCCTGCCCCCTCCCTGCCATCAGGGCGTAGTCCACCCTCTATCCTGTCCCCCCTGCCACATGCTCTGTACTGGGGCAGGCCATGCCTGGACATGCTCTCTGGGGGTCCCAGAGGCAGAGGCTGAAGGTGGGGAAAACTCTCAGGCACAGGATGGCCCAGAAGATGGGGGAAGCTGTAGGGGAGGCCATGGGGTGTCACTGCGGGGGAGGGGTGGCACTGCTTAGTGTGTGTGTTTCCATTTGTCACACGTGGCCAGGAGCTCTGCTCTTGAATTTCTCTTTCCAGGAGTCGGTCTCAACCCAAAGCCCCCTGCTTAGCCCAGCCCTCAGCTTTTCTCCCTTCGCCAGCTGTGCCAGGGACCCCGGTCTCAGTCTGCTGCCCACCTGCTTTTTTTGGAACAGTGACATTGAAAACTGCCCCTAGCAAAATAGATCAACTGTGTGAGCGGGCTATCAGTGGCAAAGTGGACAGCTGGTCTAGTGGGCAGAGCATTGACTGAGAGTCAGGACTGCTGGGGTCTATCCTTGCTGTGGGGTCTAGTGGTCAGAGCAGGGGAGCTGGGAGTCAGGATTCCTGGGTTACCGCTCTGGCAGGAGAGTGGGGTCTAGTGGTTAGATCAGGGGGTGCTGGGAGTCAGGATTCCTGGGTTACCGCTCTGGGAGGGGAGTGGGGTCTAGTGGTTAGATCAGGGAGTGCTGGGGGTCAGGATTCCTGGGTTACCACTCTGGGAGAGGAGTGGGGTCTAGTGGTTAGATCAGGGAGTGCTGGGGGTCAGGATTCCTGGGTTACCGCTCTGGGAGGGGAGTGGGGTCTAGTGGTCAGAGCAGGGGGTGCTGGGGGTCAGGATTCCTGGGTTACCGCTCTGGGAGGGGAGTGGGGTCTAGTGGTTAGATCAGGGGAGCTGGGAGTCAGGATTCCTGGGTTACCGCTCTGGGAGGGGTGGGGGTGAGTGGCTCAGAGGGGGAGGGCTGGGACCACAATCCTGGTTGAAGTCTGTGCAGCACCTGACGTAACAGCCCCCCAATTTGAACTCTGCTGTGTCTGTGCATGGGGGCCCTGCTCTCAGCCAGAGACTGAGCAGTCACCGTTGCAGCAACGCCCCCAGTCACGGGCAGACCCACCCATCACCCACCTGCCTCCGGAGCGGAGCTCTAGCTTGGCCCCACGACCCGCCGGCAGCTGGGACTGGGCCGGGCCCTGCAGGGAGAGATGCACTTTGTACGTGGACCAAGCCCCCACCAGAAGTCTCATGAGGTCTCAGCCCCCCCCCCCCCCCCGTGCTCCCCACAGGGCTCAGCTCCTGCCCCCTGCAGAGCCCGGCCACAGCCTGTGGGGCGGGAAGCTGTGGCCAGCACAGACACCCCCCGGGGTGTGAAGAGCTAGAGAGGCTGCAGGTGGAACCCCAGTGAGACAGGCCCTGCACG